>NC_135785.1:10207500-10432500 GCF_051106095.1 Pogona vitticeps | reverse complement strand
CATAATCCAGTGAGTTTCATGCTTGAGTGGCGATCTGAAACAGGGTCTCCTGAATTTTAGTCCAGTATGCTATCCAGTACACCATATTGGTTCTCTCTGAGATTGTTTTGGAAGAGGGTTCAAGAAAACCCACCAGGGAAACCCCATTAAGGGCTACTAGTTATTATGATGACATGCCACCCCCTGGATCAGAGGCAACATGACGGTATGGGAAATTATCTCCCCTCCATGCCTGGATGACATCCTCTTAAAATGTTGATCGGCTTTGAATCATGCTGCTCATGTAATGGATACTCAGGTCCTCAGTAGAATCAATGCTGTGGTCTGTGAGAGAGTGCTTGCCTTCATATTATGCTTATGGGCTTCCTTAAAGACATATGATTGGCTGCAGAGGATGCATTTTTTTAGATTGTGCAGCATGTCAAAGGATACCTTTTGAGTCGTAGCTTGGAAGTTTCTTCTTTGGTCTGCATTTCCCAGAATTGCCCAGTGACCATGCTAGTCTAAGTTCCATTTTGATCCATACTTCATATGTATGACAACACATGTGTGTCAACAAAGCACACCATGAAGCCTGACATTTCATATTATGTATGTTGGGCCATGTTTTCTTTGAATATATCTTTCGCAAAACACACAAATTCAGTCATACTGACCTGCAAATTTAGCTTTTAAATCAGTAGATTGTAAGGTACTTGTGAGCCAAACTGCACATTACAGATATTCCATCATTACTGCTAAATCTCATTAATGTTCAAGATGTCCTGTGGAGACATCTTTCGTGTCTGAGAAATTAGTCTTAGACAGGAAGAATTTGCTTATGTCCCTCTGTAGACCAATACCAAAACAAAGCATGCTTATTCACAAAATGCAGGAGGCAAGCCAAGCTTCTGTTGTGATGATTGCACACAATGATCAGTGGAGGCCATTACCTCTCCTAGAGGAGCGTTATCTGCAATGGAGAGCTGAGACTTCAGCAAGTGTTTGTGTATGAAATTAAAATTAGTGTTGTATTGATTTTTAGGAGAGAGGAAGTGAAGTCTAGGACAAACCTGGTCACAACTATTGCAATTTATTCAAATTACTTTTGGTGTTCTTGAAATTCAGGATACACAGTGTGATCCGGTGCAGCCATTTTCAAACTTGGCTGTGACTATGAACACAAGATAAAAGAAATATAGGCCGAATCAGAGTTGTATAAGTCGCATAAGGAACCTTATAAGATGGTGTGTGAATCTGTAGCCTCCTCAAATGTGCCAGGAACTCCCGGGGGGGGGGCATATGGCCCACATTGAGAATGCTGGTGTAGTGGACAGAAAAACAGACTAGGACTCAGAAGACCTGGGTTAGAATCCCTTGCTCAGGCATGAAAACTCATGGAGAGCACAGAACTCATAAAACCGCTTAAATACCTCATCTTGAAAGTCGCTATAGGTTGGCTCCAACTTGAAGGCACATAGCAACAACATAACTGAAATTAGCTGTACCTATATCTTTAATATAGCTGTAATCTTGCATACCACTGTGAACCAACTTTCAAAGCACTGTGTGTTTCTATTCAGCCACTTGAATGTATTTGGACATTATGGTCTTTCAATTGCTATACTTACAAGGTCATATTGGATTACTTATTTTGGAACATACAGTTCTATTCGGCACTGAGAGGAAAAAAATCTCTTGACTGTTGTTGTATGTGGAACATCACCTGAAATGAATCTCTTCTAGATAGTCTGAGAAGAAATTCGTGCTGATTTAGTTCCAGGAAACACAGAACCAAGATTTGATTCAAATATTTTGGTTTAAAACTGGAGAACGACAACACTGTGATCGGACAAGCTGATCTGAGAGGTGAAGTAGGCCACTTCAGGGGGGTAAGGGCCAAATATTGGGCCCTAAGTCCTACTGTGGGCTACCATGGGTCAAGAAATGGTTGCTTTGGGCCATTAAGGAGACCCAAAAATAGAATGTAAAAAGGATGTGCTAGATGGTTACTCACACACTTTAAAAGGGGCTCTGGGATGGTGTTGGTGGAGCAAAATATTGAAAGAATTTGGAATTTTAGTATAGGGGAAAAAAACCATGCACAGGTTGTTGTAAGTTAACAGAGGATGGTTTCAGTCCAGACAGTCCAATTGATTCACACAGACAAAGACAGCTTCTTCCAACACCAAGTGTATTTACAGTATATACAGAAGTTCAGCAGTACAAACCGGCAGCATGACATTCATAGAAGAGATCCGTACATCTTCTCCACAGTTATACACACGGACATTTACATACAGCCAAACAGTGTGGACATTGCATCATCCCAGGCTGCATGATTCAGCATTTTTCGCACCTGTCAAGTATGGCTGCGGATTATCATAGGCCTTGTTCTGCCTCAGTGTGGAAATTATCCTTGACACAGGTCCACCCAGGAAAAAAAGGCTAGTCTGGATGCTTCACGGTTAAAGAAAGGAAAAAGACAAAAACAACACACATCCATACACAAAAAAACCCTTTACCGTTCATGGATTTATTCTGATAGATAGATAGATAGATAGATAGATAGAGAGAGAGAGAGAGAGAGAGAGAGAGAGAGAGAGAGAGAGAGAGAGAGAGAGAGAGAGATATGGAGACATAGCTCACACTATCTTATATATATCTATACAAGTACCAAATGGTCAGCTCTGGTTTCATTTGGAGGGGCTGGTGTGGCCCCTGAAGGATTGGGTGGACAACAAAATGGCCACCAGGCCCCTGGAACTTGCTCGCTCCTGTGTGACGTGGAAGAACACAAAGAAGAGAAGTAATTATCTGATTGCAGAAGCAATTTATATAGGATAAAGCATAAGACAGCCGGAGAATAGCTTATGGGGTATTAATAACTGAAAAAAATGAATGAATGGGAACAAGGAAATTGTGCAATGACCGTTGATATGGGAGCAGGATCGTTACAAGAATACTCCTGATTTTACCTGGAAAATTGTATTGAAGAGACACAAGCAATTTCTCATGCTTCAGTTCCACTTCATTTATCTGTTTATAAGTCTATTTGAAATTATATTACATATTTATTTTCAATATTCACATTTATGAAACTTATGGGATGAAGGAGGGTTAAAAATATACAAGTAGTTGCAGGGTGGAGTGATCCTGTCAGCTTTCTGTGGTCAGTGACCATGCTCAGTCCTCATTGGGCAGTAGTGGATAAAACCCTCTCATTTTAGAAGATTCTTTTTGAGTATATATTTTTTTAAAAAAACTCTGCAAACTTTGGTGTTGCTCTGTGCCTGTTGACACCTTCCTCTCATGCACGGATGGTGCCATTTTGGCTTACAAATATAGTGCCATTATGGCATTTACCCCTCAACCTGAGAAGTAGACAGAATGATTGAATTTAAGTTCGCAATGAACCTTATGGCCTTAAAAAATAGGCCTGCAAGCTTCAATCAGAAGATCAAATTATAATTTAATTTGATTAAACACTAGGGCAAATCTGAATCAGGGGAATAAATTTTAATCAGCAGTGCTGTGAGTTATAGGCAAGCTTGTTTATATTTTTGTGTATGGCTAATTCAGTGCTGGTATGTTATTATAACAGTGAAGAAGAAAAAACCTCAAGGATAGATTTTCCTTATGACAACAACTGGTTGCTTTCGTTGATTACATTCTTAATTGTTTTGCAGGCCCTTCTGCATTTCAAAAAAGGGGCTGCTCTTAAAGGTGCAGGATATTTTTCCTGTCCCAAATAATGCATATATTTAATCATATTAATTTTACTTTATTATTTGATAATTGAAATTCCATGCACATTTTCCTGGGAGCAAGGTCTACTGAATAGGGTGGCACTTGCCCATGAGTAAACATGTCTAGGATCATACCATACATTTGCTTACATTTTCATACAAATAAAAGCATACTTCAGAAAAATTATGACTTTTAACTTGTTTTTAGAGCTACATTTACCTATGAGGATCATTTCTCAACTGTTTCACTAAGATAATAACTGGTTGCTTTCTTTTGGGTGCGTTTTGTGAGAGTGGGAGCCAAACAGGGGTATGAGGCAAGCAGCCACTCAGTCCCTAAGTTTTCAGGGCCAAAACCTCAGCCCAGCAAGGTAGACCCTTATGATGTCATGGGGAGCATGTAATCTCACACAGGCAGGGCTAACCAGGAGGGTAGGAGGAGATTGTCCTGGCTTTGTGTCACTGCCGTCAAGGGGTATGCAACAAGAGATCTTACTGGTCACAGAGTTAGTGATCGACTCTCTGTTTTGGTACCAAAGACCCAATGACAGCATCCCAAAAGAACCTGGGGTTGTGAGCGCCTTCATACTGAGCCAATGAGCTTTGGCGCCAGCAGGAAATGGGTGGAGACTGGGCCCCCAACTTTAAAGCAACCTCACCCACTGCAGTCAACATTTTCTCCTCCCATAGTATGCCTGCTCATCCTAAGATTTATTTCTCGACTTGGACTCCAGGGAAAGAATTCTCTAATATATATACACACATCACCCTAGGGTCACAAGATCTCCAGTCCAGCCTTTCGCATGATGTATTCTGCATATAAGTTAAATAAGCAGGGGGACAATATACAGCCTTGGCGTACTCCTTTCCCAATTTTGAACCAATCAGTGGTTCCATATCCAGTTCTAACTGTTGCTTCCTGTCCAACATATAGGTTTCTCAGGAGATAGATAAGGTGGTCAGGCACTCCCATTTCTTTAAGGACTTGCTGTGGTCCACACAGTCAAAGGCTTTTGCATAGCCAATGAAGCAGAAGTAGATATTTTTCTGGAACTCTCTGGCTTTCTCCATAATCCAGCACATGTTAGCAATTTGGTCTCTAGTTCCTCTGCCCCTTCGAAATCCATCTTGTACTTCTGGGAGTTCTCGGTCCACATACTGCTGAAGCCTACCTTGTAGGATTTTGAGCAGCTGCACTATGTACTATATCTATATATAGTACATAGTACATATATATAGGTTTGAATCCCCACTTAGCCACAGAATCTCACTGTGGGTATGGAACTGATAAAGTCACTCCTTAAAATATCTGATTTAACTTGAAAACCCTTTTAGGGTTGCTGTAAATGAGTTCTGACTTGACAGCACATTAGCAACAAACTATAGAAACCCGTAAAATTAGATTCAGTCTTGTTATATATATAGATACTACACGACTATATATAGATACTACACTACTATATCTATCTATCTATCTATCTATCTATCTATCTATCTATCTATCTATCTATCTATCTATCTATCTATCTATCTATCTATCTATCTATCTATCTATCTATCTATCTATCTATCTATCTATCGAGAGAGAGAGAGAGAGAGAGAGAGAGAGAGAGAGAGAGAGAGAGATCTGAAAGAATAAAAGACAAGAAAATAATTGACCATGGCTATTTAAGACGCTAAGCTAAGATCCATTTCACACCAGGTCTTCTATACTCTACGAGAGTTGTTGGATTACAGAGGGATAATTGAAAGGAAGAGACCCTGAACTGTTTAAGAAAGAAAGTTGTATTGAGGATCCTCTATGGGTGAAGACTTCTGTATAATTTGCAAACCTAGCTAGGAAATGGATATTTACATTTTCTGTAGATGCACATGGTAGGATCAATCTTATTTCCCTCATGTTTTATGCTACAGCTCCATGCTATGCATTTAATGTAATGTTTAATATGAACTTCACATAAAGTGAGAAAATAAGTCCTAGTGATTGTAAGAGCTCATTTCTACATGCAGTTACTGCAGTTGCCATGTGTTGCAGAATAGACATATCTGAGCAACAAAATCTCAATTGTTCAACTGTTTCAAATTTTTGAACCTTCCATTTTTCTGTTTCATCCATTTACCTATTTCCCAGAGCCTAGAGAAGTAACTTTTTAAACTATAGCTCCCTGGATCCCCTGCCTGCCTCTGGGAGCTGTGATTAAAAAATGTAACCTTTCCTAGTTGGGAAATTTCTTTTGCCAAGGAACTGATCCCATGAGTCAACAGAGAATTGTATGCTTGCATTCTGTTGCTTCTTACACTTTAGGCTTGGGAGGGAGTCTTGAATGAGGAAGAATCGTAGACAGCCTTGCTACCCGCATGAAGGACCAGCACAATCACACTGGAATTTTGGACCAAGACAATCCTTTCTCCTGTGGATTGGAAGTGGGTAGGGAAGAAAAGCATCATTCTCATTTGCAACGAGGGTTTGGGGAGAAGGTCAGGGAAAGTGTATAATTATTATCAGCTTTGCCAAAGCCACACCTGGATAGGGTGCTTAGCTTTGCAACAAGAACGAACATGAGCTGTGTTTAGCAAGCATCCCCAGCAAAGCTAACCACAGAAATTAACAGGTAGGAATCAGAAGTGTATTAAAAAACGCCTGCGTCATTCCAAGGAGAAGGCCAAGCGTATTTTGAAACTGCAGCCAAGGCCACCCTAGTTTTTCATGGTGAGGTGTGGTCCACAGGGAGTTCAATGCTAGAATAATGATTGAGCTTGATCCATAAAAACGGGAACTAAAAATTGGTAAATTTCACCCAAAAGCCAAAAGTTTCCTTCCTGTTCCCAGCAAGTTCATGAAGTCAGATTATTCCTTAAAACACACACACACACACACACACACACACACACACACAAGAGCACACACACACACACACACACACACACACACACACACAAGAGTTTCTGTCTTACAAGGAATGAAACACAACACAATTATATTTAGTACAGTGGATTTCTGCATGCACACCCAAAGCTTGGAGACAGACCAATGTGAGCAGAAGGTCTGAGAGATACGTTCAGAAAAGACTTGGGGAATATCTTCCTGAGGGTAGCAAGAGCTGTCAGACCACAGAATTACCTTGCTAGATGATGGGTTTCTTTTGTTGGAGGTTTTTAAACACATATTGAAGGGCAGCATAGCAGGAATATTATAGCTGTTGATTTTGACATTAGCAGAGTTTTCAACAAGATGACCCTTGTGGTCCCTTCCAGCTCTCCAGTTCTTTGATTCTAGTACCCTTTTCTGTGGTTCTTTCATTCCTAGGGCCATCCCGTTGCTTCTTGGCTTTCTGATTGACGTGGAAGTTCAGGATTCTATAGTTTCAAAATATCTCATCTTTCTTGATGCGTATCAGAGCATTGCACAGTTTTATGGACATATATAAAATATAGGTAAACTTAAAAACAAATCTTGAAATATTTAGACTATTTTTCTCCAAAAGCAGGCTGCCTCAATAGTGTTATCTCAGCCATTTGCTACATCTTCTTTTGAACACATGAGGCATAAATTCAATCAGTGCTGAACATAACTGCAGCATTGATTGAATTTCTGCACATTCAGTTTTCCTATCCTGTTTAATATCTTTGTCATGTAAAATTGTTTTTATGTGTATATCTATTGTATGATTTTAATGTTGTTAGCTGCCTAGAGTGGTCCTGACATGACCAGATAGGCAGGATATAAATAAAATAAAATAAAATAAAATAAAATAATATAAAATAAAATAAAATAAAATAAAATAAAATAAATAAATAAATAAATAAATAAATAAATAAATAAATAAATAAATAAATAAATAAATAAATACATGCAAGACTGCTTGAATTTAACAATTGGCCAGCACCAGGGCATGCTCAAGTGTGCTCACAATGCTTTCCCACTCTTCGGGGAGACTCCTTCTATATCCCCTATCTCATCTTATCATAGAATCACAGAATAATGGAGTTGGAAGGGGACTGTAAGGCCATCAAGTCCAACGCCCAACTCAGTACACAAATCTCCTAGCAGCATTTCTTGTTTCATTTTGGACTGCAGGATTTTTGAGAAATCCTTTTTCTGGACAGTGCTAAAAGGAGTTAAAGTGTCATCGTTGTTGTCTATGATTCTCTGCCATTGTTACCTTCTATTACTGCTGCCGCCTATCGGTTGCCCTTCAGAACTTCTCAGCCTCATTGCTCCTGGAACTGTTACCTTTTACCGATACCACCCTTAATCCCTGAAGAAGATGGATACATCTTACTCTGGTGTCTCAGCAGATGGGAAACGTTGACATCTGAGCGTTCAGCCTGGAGGCAGGCGGTGCATCACGGCCTCTCCCAATTTGAAGAGACCCTTGTCCAGCAAGCCGAGGCAAAGAGGCAGTCCTGAAACCAGCAAAATCAGGGAGCTGGACGGGGCCAAATTGTACTTGTCTTCAGTGTGGGAGGGATTGTCACTCTCGAATTGGCCCTCTCAGCCACACTAGACACTGTTCCAAGACCTCTAATCAGAGCACGTTACCATAGTCTCCTGAGACTGAAGGATGCCTACAGATGTCTCATGGTTGACTATTCCATCTTGGGTGACCCGGCTAAGAGTCCAGACTTGTAATGGAGTTTCGTTTCTGACAGCATTACTCTCACTTTTCCTGAAGCAGTCAACCGTGCTCACTATGTTAAGGTGTGCATAAAAGAGAAGGAATATGCACTTAGTTATATTTTACTGAAGTTCTGGGCCCATTTTCTTGGACCACCAACCTGACTATTTTTAGAATCAGCTCTTTCAGAACTCCTTCTGGGTCCTCTTCTTGCCTACCCCATCTCTGTGACACTGCCCACCTATCACAGTCTCAGGTTTTAGACCTGAAATTTCAGTTAAGACGATGCTGCTGATCTAGTAAATTGACCCTGCCTGCACCATACATCTGGAGTGTATCATTTGCTATTGTTCAGTTGCAGTTCAAGGATCCTCACTATCAGTTCATTGAAATTGTAAAATAAAATAAGCACAGTGAAAACGTCTGTAAGTTAGAAAGGAATGTGAGTGTCTGGATTATGAAACAGAACAAAGTTAGAGTTGGAGCAAGATTTGTGGACTTTGGATCCATAGATTATAGGAATGTGTGTGTGTCTGTGTGTGTGTTTGTGTGTGTGTCTGTGTGTCTGTGTGTCTGTGTGTGTGTGTGTGTGTGTGTGTGTGTGAGAGAGAGAGAGAGAGAGAGAGAGAGAGAGAGAGATGCCATCCTAGATATGTTTGAACAAATGTATAAGGAATGTTTTAATACAGGATGCATCCTTTCAGGTTAGAAGAATATTCTCGTTTGACAGACCTGAAACACTTGCCATGATTTCTTTTAGCGCTGCCATACAGAGCTGGAGATGACAAATGGCATTCTATAAGGGAAAAAAAATCTGAATGAGTAAGCCACTTTCAGAACCTGGATGCTCTTCAGTTCTTCTATGATTAATAGGTCTTGATCATAATTTAATTGCTGTGCAATTATTTCTTCCATTGCTTAATCACTAATTTCCTCCATTCATAAGGTGTTTCTTCCCCACTTTCACATCAAGTATATGCTGGGCTTGTTTGTTTGTGAATGAGTAGACACAGTTGGTTTGAGCCAATTCTACATACCCAAATGTCCAAGGAGATTTCACAGAATCCTTTTTACAAAATCTATATACAATAATTGCTTCCACAGATCTTTCTCATATACACTCTGCTAATTATAGCTGACCAGTCCCCAGCTTTACCCGCTCTGGAAACAACATGGTTTCACTTCCTGGAGAGACACTGAAGTGCTTCTGGTTTCTAAATGAAAGCTTGAATTAGAATTTGTGCCCGAAACTCTGGTATTAATTGAGGACATCCTCTGAATCTTTGCTGGTTATCTTGCAGTACGGGGGAAAAATAAGATCTAAGCTTAAGGTGCAAACATAATATATATTTTTTCAATAGAGTATTTCGTTATCTCCTTATAGAGGTACCCACAATCAAGCCTTGCATGTAGTAAGGGCATATGTGTTTTTTTTTCCCCTGAGGGCTTCTATTGTTTAAAGAATTTGGAAACTATGATTCCAAAAATTCTTCAGCAGCCACGCTGGGTGTGAGGTTTGGAAACCTGCAGTCCAAAGAATGAACATTTCCAAGCTCTGAAAGCATGATCCATCATCCAGTGGATCCTCTCCAAGGGGACAATTTTTTCACCCCAGAACACCATCAGCAGGAATAACACAGCAGCCAGATTTAACCTTGCACAGCATTCTGCAGGTGTAACAACAGATTAAAGAGTAGATATACCTACCCACTGTAGTAGCATCTCTCTGCTGGTGTGGGTATTTGTCTGCTCTCTTCTGACCCTCACCAACCTGTGGATTTGGGTGGCCAGGATTGCTCTGTAAGAAATGTCAACACACAGACAACCATTCACTGCAGAAGCAGTTACGCTCCCCAACACCCCAAAGTTGTGCAAGAAGGTATCTCGTTACTACCCTTGGGCAAATGTAAGCTTTGAGTAAAGAGACATCTGAGTCATTGCGTTCAGAACCTGGATAACACCTAACTAACAAGGTAATAGTTATTTCTCTTTCTGTCTTCCACTATACAGCAAACCAGATCCTTCACATGATAGTTTTCTACAGACAGGGATTTAAAAACACAGTTGTATAAGCTATACAACTTTACCATCTTTGTCTTCAATTTGCGATTTTGAGGAAACACGTTGGGGCAAGTTGTGTTCATTTCCAGCTTATTCCACAGCAAAAACTAATTGCATCATTACTCATTTTTCACTTTTTTTTTCTGGTAGCAGTCATGGTTTTAAAAATGGGATCTAATTTGGGAGAGTGTTTAATTTGCCAAATTTTCCATGGATGACACTAGCTATAAAATGATATCTGTGTCTAATTACGATCTTATCCCGAGTGATAATAATATTTAATTGTGTTTCGTCTCTCACACACCCCAGATGCTTTTTCTCATTTGTAATTGTCACTGGCTAATTTGAAATTACCTGATTATTGAAGGTTTTGGACCACACCCATTACTCGAGCATTGTAGAACTTCAAATGACAATTAAATAACTTCTGCAATTATTTTGATGTGTATGTGTTTTAAATGATTACTTAGACACTAAAGCTCTTTTGGACCCAAACAATTCTGGAGATTTGCACCATATGATTTGAATTCATTGGGAAACTGGCAGATAGGGGCAGAATTGAAAATAGTAAAATCTTGACAAATATTCAGAATTTGACTCACCCCTTCAAATTTTGAAGACAAGCAGGAAGCACTTTGGGTAAAATCCAGCTGTTAGTCCGTGTGAGAACAGACCTACTGAACGAGTGGGGCATCTTTAGTCAATACTTGTGTAAATTCTATTAATTCAAAGGACATATTTTAATTGGGTCTAAAGCAGTGATTCCCGCCCTTTGGTCTCTAGATGTCTTAAACCAGTGGTCCCCAACCTTGGGCCTCCAGATGTTCTTGGACTACAACTCCCAGAAGCCTTCACCACCACCTCTGCTGGCCAGGATTTCTGGGTGTTGAAGTCCAAGAACATCTGGAGGCCCAAGGTTGGGGACCACTGTCTTAGACTACAACTCTCAGAAATTCTGTCCAGCACAGTTAGTGGTGAAGGCTTCTGGGAGTTTTAGTCCAAGAACACTTGGGACCCAAGGCTGGGAACCACTGGTCTAAAGGCCGGCTATGGCTTGTTTTCAAGTACAATATCAATTTTCATCTTTCTCTCTTTTATCTTCTTCTGTTGTTCCTATACCACCAAAGCTTGGTGTGGCACATAGGGTTCCATAAATGGGCTGGGGGAAAGTAGATTTGATCTATAAGCCTTGTGTTGCTGAAGCATGCCTTAGATTATAAATAGTTTCTAGAGACTCTCACTCTCTCTCTCTCTCTCTCTTTTACACATCTTCTAGATCAGGGCACCGCTGACTATGCTGTTAGGACTGATGGGGGTTGCTGGCCCATAGCATCTAGTGGACCAAACACATGAAATATAAACATCTGTCTCGTTCTTCTGAATGAGAAGAAGAAATGTTAACATTTTCTTCTTCTTGCAAAAATATTTTTTTGATGGGCTTTGACAATTTTTCTGTCATTAGTGAGAACAATTTTGAAAAAAGCTGTGATAATGGTTATGCCATTGCATGGACTTTAAGAAGGAGAAGCTTTGGATGGGGTTGTCTATATTTTGGAAACTTTTCACTGAGTCCTTCTGAGCTTCAATAACCACCGTGGAAATGTTCAAACTGAAAGGCAGGAGAAAAGAAAATGCTGAACAAATTAGAACATATGCTAAGCACAAACCAGGCCAGTTAGTCCTCTATGCGTTTACCCACATGGCATAGGAACTGTTTATTGCATTGGATCTGGCTAACATTCAGGCAAACACAGCTATGGTTTCTGAATTATCACCAAGGGTTTTACAAAGAGGGTTTACAAATCCATTTCACTGATAAAGGGATCATACAAGGTCCTTCAAATCTGGTTTAACAGATCAGCTTTCCCACCAGATTTACCAGCTCTCTGAAAGCTTGGCTGAAGTCTCATAGAATTACTAAACTTATCCAGTTCTCTAGGCCTGCAAGGTTGGAGTATAAAAGCCAAGATCAAAGGGAGGAGCCCAGAAAAAGAGATGGTAGGTACAAAAACTTGGGTCCCTTTGGATTTGGAGCAAGGAGGGTGTGAACCCCCAGTACTGCAACTCATGAAACGTCGCCCAAGCTTTGGCAACAGGGCTACACAGCTTAGAAGAAAACTTGCTGTGGTTTGGTGGAGAACCTTCCACAAATCCCAGCAGGAATTTATTTCCAACTTAATTGTATTTTTCACGAATGCAGCATTATCTAATCAGCTAGGAGTTACACAGAAGCATACAAGTCAAAAAGCTGGGTTTATACCCCAAATCTGGGTCCTTTTGCCATGAATCCCCTTCATTGGCCCAGAAGCAATTTCACTCTCCTTTCCAAGACCCCGTTGACATCACAAAGATATACCCCTTGGTCTCAGGTTTCCACTGAGGTTGTTTGGCAGAGTTTAGTGTAAGGAAATTGTTAAGTATGGTCCTTCATAATAATAAACTTTCATTCTAGTTATGCAGCAAATAAAAATGGTTCAGTGAGCAACCTACAGCAGATTGAACTACTAGTAGACCACACCTTACCTATTAGTTTACTTCAACTGGCACTTGCAGTATCTGTTTCAATACATTCACACAGAGACTCTGATAAATTAGAAAGAATAAAATATTTCCGTTAACTCACAGTTCTTCTCATATAAAAACAAACATTGTATTTTGTGGGAATGTTAACCTGTTATGCTACTGAGCTCAACTGTTTTATTAACGAACGGAGACTGGTTACATTACTAACAGAACACACCGACGGTTCACGTCTGACAGACAGAACTGTGACTGAAACTTGAGTGGGAAAAAAGACAGAAAAAAGAGTCTGGGTAGAGAGGGAACTATTGGCTTTTACTGAGTGGATTGGATTGGCATTCATTGCTGCTCCCTCCCAGCCAAAACCTCATAAAGGCATCATGTGAGGGTACAATATATCCAACAATTTTGGTCCTGATCCTCAAGGAAGAGGATGGTTTGGCAAGCGCCTCTCCCACAGAATTATTAGTCCCCCCCCCCCCATGCTCCCTTTAGTGCCTCATAGGTTTCTTCTTGGCCGCTAGTACAACACATGCATTTGTGTTTTTAACATTCTTTGCCCCAATGCTCTGGAAAAGAATAATTCTTGGCCTGCAACACAGGGTAATGCGCCCTGGTATTCATGTTTATTTCAATCCATTTTATGCCAGCCCTTTCTTTTTCTTTTTCTCCTCCCCCCTGCTTTCTGGAGTGTGTGTACAAAGTCTTTCATACCCCTCGTCACTTATCTTTTACAACCACGACTTTAGTGTTGAAACTTTAGTGTTAAGAATTTACACTGAGAGGGATGGAAAAAGCAGCAGCCCAAAAGGGAGAGCAGGTGGAGGGACAGGGGGCGAGACAGACGCTTGTGTGTGTTTTTTTATTAAAGAGGAAGAAAGAAAAGAAATCAAAGGGTATCAAACCAAAGCGCGCACCACCTCTTGTGTATTCTTATTCCACAATTCTTTGAAGTTTTAATCTCTGGAAAAAGAAAAGCTTTTCAGGCACTCAGTGGCAAAAACTCAGGGTTGTAAGTTTGGACTCGCGGTTCATAAACGGATCTCATTCATTTCCTGAAATTAGCACTAAGTGAGTTTAAATTTGATCCTTTGCTTCCACGGTGTCAGTGCTCAAGGAATGGTTTACCCACACCTCTCTCTCTCTTCCTCCCTCCCTTCCTCTGTATCCCACTTAAAAAAAACATCTAGCCAAAAGCTGACTGCATTCTGCTTTACATATATATATATAAAGCAGAATGCCTGCCAATCTTCTTTGTTTCCATTTGCTGGGATCTTCCACCTTCTCCTCCTCCTACGGAGCATGGATATGTGGCTCTTTTTGAATATCCTAATTCAAATGAAACAGAGAACAACAATGAAAAGCCTAAACAACCCCATTTTCCCATCCAACACTAAATGCTTGCAGGAGAGATGTTTACGACTTTACACTGTTTTGTCCAAGGGCATCATTCCATAAAGCTCCCTTTCTGACAGCAGGTGTGTACCTTACCTCTAGCTGAGTCAAAAACATCACATATAAGCTCCAGCCAATTAAGATGTATTAGCAATAGCAGCCAAAGACTGACTGCTTCTTCTAATGCAGTATCTGAAAATTCACCCTTGTTCTGAAAGCAATCCTCTCTTCCAGCCCACTTAAGGCTCTAGTCTCTGATCCCACTGTCTCTGAAGCTCCAGAGCCTCAAAAACTACTTTTAATTATAAATTAAAGGAGTTACAAAAGGAGTTATGGTACTGGTGCCCAAAATGTAATTAGTTACTATTCTAGCTATCTTTTAAAGTAAGCTTAAAAATAACTTGATTTTCCATTTCTAAAAGTGCTTTTTTCATAAGTGTGTAAACAGTTACTTGTAGTTACTTTCAAAAATCAGAAACACACACAGAGAGAAGCCTGCACCTGTACTGTATTATATCCCTCCTCCCACATTCCCATAACTAGAACAAGAATTAGAAATTTGTAATTATAAAACTAACTAAAGCTCAGTATTTGTAAAAGTCACTAAAAGTTACATTGGAAAATAAGTCAAGTTATTCTTTATTCAATTGCTACAGTAATGTAACACAGTTATCATTGTTTTATTTTACACTTTAAAGCAAGAATGCAGGATGGTTAAGATACATAATTAGAAAAAAAAACAAAAGAAAAACAAGCTGCAAACTCTTAGAAACATCATGATCATCAAAAGAGTATCACATCATTTAAAGGGCCAGTTGAAATAAAAGCAGGAGAAAGTGAGAACTGATTAAAACGTTTGAGGATCACAACTTTCAGCACAGAAGCCTGATCTCAGTCTGTACCTTTTCAGTTCAGCTGTAGGGGTTCTACCTTTGGCTGGAGTGATGCCTTGCAGATTGAAAGTGACAATTCCTGGTACAATCAGGTGTATGTCTTTGCAGCTGTTTGACTGCACCCTTCGTCACTTTTATAGTTATAGGGGTCTGATCCTGCCCAATGGTGGTGGAAGAACATCGCACTAGGGAAGTGACAATGAACTTCTCGCTCTTGGTTATTTTCCTACTCTCGCTGTACCAAATTCCCTGATGAAAGATTTTGCTAAACGCCACTAAGACTACAGGAGAAATCAGAGTAAGCATTTTACCCCGGTATTTCTCACCACTTAGAAAAGGGCAGTGCGTGCAACAATAATGAACACAAGATGGGATCTGCAACAAAATGCTACAGCGGAATATACTTCTGCTGAGGCAGTAGCTCTGTTCCATTTCCCCCTTTTTAAGTTAACCCTCTCAAAGGCATGTGTTGGTTTAAAGTAAAGGTAAAGGTTCCCCTTGACATTTTAGTCCAGTCATGTCTGACTCTAGGGGGCGGTGCTCATCCCCGGTTCCAAGCCATAGAGCCAGCGTTTGTCCGAAGACAGTTTCCATTGTCACGTGGCCAGCACGGCTATACACGGAACGCTGTTTACCTTTCCACCGAGGTGGTACCTATTTATCTACTCGCATTTACATGCTTTCGAACTGCTAGGTTGGCAGGAGCTGGGACAAGCGATGGGAGCTCACTCCGTTGCGTGGATTCGATCTTACAACTGCTCGTCTTCTGACCCTGCAGCACACAAAGGCTTCTGCGGTTTAGCTCACAGCATCACCACGTCCCACTATGTGTTGGTTTACAGCCTTGTTAATGATCTTTGCACATTTCCAAGACCAAGAGTAGTAGCCTGATGGTTATGGAGATGTTTACTGGGAGCTACAGGTGAAATTTACACCAAGGGAAGCCCTCATCTATTACGTGTTCAAACAAGAAAGAAAGAAAGAAAAAAAAGAAAAGACACATATCTGAGGTGTTAATTAGAATCTCAATTCAGGTGTTCACCTTGTTGAGTAATTGCAGGAAAGGGGCCCATTTCAGGCTGAGCAGTAATTATTGAATTAGTAGAAAAGTTCAAGTAGAGATTCAGATTTCCAGTCATTACAGAGTTTTTCTGAGAATCCTAACAGCTAATCCTGGAAGGGTTCGGCTTCCTTCTCACCCGTAGGCAGGGATGTTGGAGTTCTTTAAGGAAGGCTTAAGTTTCTTAGGAAATACCCCCAGACTTTTTGGTGTGCTTGTGTGTGTTTTTAATATATTTCTGTTGGTGAAGATGGAAAATACTTGATGCAACCAATTGAACCGATTTTTCATGGCTTACTGGCAGAGGACATTTGATGCTCTTGTCTTTATCAGAAGTCTATTCTCTGATTTCCCATTCAAAATATCTCAGGTAGCTATACTGAGTCTTCTTAGTTCAGATGTGCAACATATTTGGAAAAATCACAGTTTATATATAAAATATTTTTATTTAAATTGTGAAAGTTTATATATACATATACATACATATACATGCATACATATATACGTATATATACATATATATACATATATACAGTGGTGCCTCGCTTAACGAGTGCACCGTTTAACGAAAAATCTGTATAGCGATCCCTTTTTGGGGATCGCTATACGGATCAGCCCCAATCGCCGCACTCGCTTTGTGACGATTGGGGCTCCGGCGGCCATTTTGGAGCCGCTGAACAGCTGATCGGCGGCTCCAAAATGGCCGCCGGATGACCCGAAATGGCCCCTATCAGCGTTTTCGCGCCCTCCCCTTGCTTAGGGAGGTCGCGAAAACGCTGCGGGGGGGCATTTCGGGCCATCCGCGGCCATAATGGCCGCGGATGGCCCGAAATGCCCCCCCGCAGCGTTTTCGCGACCTCCCTAAGCAAGGGGAGGGCGCGAAAACGCTGATAGGGGCCATTTTGGGTCATCCGGCGGCCATTTTGGAGCCGCCGATCAGCTGATCGGCGGCTCCAAAATGGCCGCCCGGAGCAAAAACATCGCTGGAGGGGGTAAGTTTAGACACTTATTGGAACGCATTAAACTAAGTTTAATGCGTTCCAATAGGTTTTCCTGCCCCGCACAGCGATGTTTTCGTATAGCGAAGGTTAATCCGGAACGGATTAACCTCGCTATACGGGGCACCACTGTATGTGTGTGTATATGTATATATATATATACACACACACACACACACACACATACATACATACATACACACATATACATATACACATACACATACACATATACACATATACATACACCATACACGCACACACACACACATATATATACACACATATACACATATACATACACACACACACACACACACACATATATATATATATGCATATGTGTGTGTGTATGTATGTATGTATGTATATGTATATTTATGTATATATATGTATATACATATATATATGTAAATGGCTTTTCCAAGTAAAGCAAAGTGGAAAGGATGCTACTTATATACTGCCCCATAGTGCTTAAAGCATTCTCTTGGCAGTTTACAATTTAATTATGCAGGCTACACATTGCCGCCTCCTCAGCAACATTTTTTACCAACCTCAAAAGGAGAGAAGGCTGAGTCAACTTCAAGATGGCCACCTGGGATTGAACCTGGGTTGTGAGCAGAGTTTTGGGTGCAGTTCTACAGTTTAACCATTGTGCCACGAGGCTACTGGAGACTTGGAATGCTGCTCCCAATGGAAGGAGAGTGCCCTGGGCTAGATCAGGGTTGAGCAAGACCACAGGTTACAAGTAGCTCCCGCCCAATTTTTTGTCCACCTTCGCCTAAATGTCTTTTATTTAATAAATGAGAGAGGCAGGATGATGCTCCTAGAAGTCTTCGAAAAGTGCAGTTCTTCCCCCAACACAAAGCACACACACCAATTTTATTTAGTTCAATATATACAGTATGAGGTCCGGGATGGTATGAGGTCTCCTGCCTTGGGCTCGAGGGAGTTGGGCTAGAAGAACTTCAAGGTCCCTTCCAACCCTACGACGATTGCATGATTCTATGATAAAGAATTTTAGAAACCCAGAAGTGGATTTCAGGCCGCTTCTGGTTTTGGTTTTTGATGACATGTCCTGGGAGGGAAAATTTCCCCTGGAAGTGCTCACCATCTGCTTGGACAGAGAGACAGCTAGGCTGTCTCCAGATGAGGGTTTTATTATACAACCATCTTGCCTCTTTCTCAGAAATATTTATGAATTCTAGAGATGGTCATCTTCATTTTGTAATCCTCTTGAGTTTCCCATTGCTTCCTCCATTTGTTATGGAGTAAACATTACAACAGCTTCACGGAGGATTTAGACTGGCAGTGGCAGGAGCTTCTGTCTGGAAACACACATAGTCTGAATTGGGGTCAAACCGTAAAATCCAGAGAGCACCATTAGAAGCTGATAGCAATTCAATGAAGCCTGACAAATCAAAATTGCCAACAAAGCCCATACTTACGTCTTGATGACCAATGACAAATTTAAAACAGTTCATTTGACAGATTGATGATGATAATGATGATCATGATGTGCCATCAAGTCAATTCTGACTTATGGCGACCCTTTTCAGGGTTTCCCAAATACAGTGGACCCTTGACTTACAGACGACTTGACTTACAGACTTTTTGAGTTACAGACTTCTCTGGCCGCAAAATTTAGGTTTGACTTGCAGACTGAGATTTGACTTACAGACCAGAAAAAAACCAAAATGGAACAAAAACGGCCTGTTACGGGATTAATCGGTTTTCAATGCACTGTAGGTCAATGGAGACTTGACTTACAGACTTTTTGACTTGAGAACCGCCTTCCAATACGGATTAAGTTCTCAAGTCAAGACCCCACTGTAGATATTACTCAGAAGTGGTTTAGCATTCTCTTCTTCTGGGGTTGTCCTGCGATGGTGCAGCTTTTGCCCAAGGCCACATTATTCTCATAGGAGACACAGTGGGGAATAGGGAGGTGGAAAAAGATATTCTAGGGCAATCACACACCTTTCAGCACTTAAGGAATTCCTGCTTCTAATCATGCACTATTTGTACTGTGTGCTTTGACCCTTAAGGCATGTGTTCAAACTTGATAAAATTTATTTTCAGTTTTTAATTATTATTTTTTAGAACTATGACACCCTAATGAGGCATATGTACATTCAGACATGATTGCGTGCATGCATAGAAAGAGGGAGGGAGGGAGGGAGAGAGCCTCCCAGCATGGCAAAACCCAATGCCTTGAAAACACAAGGTACTATGGGAATAATACGATGAAGATATTATGGGAGGTGTGTTTAATAATATTCATTCATTCATTCATTCATTCATTCATTCATTCATTCATCCATCCATCCATCCATTCATTCATTCATTCATTCATTCATTCATTCATTCATTCATTCATTCATTCATTCATTTATACCCCACCAACCTAGACCAAAGTCTACTCTGGCTGGCTAACAATAATAGATAAAATAAAAACAATATAAGAAAATAAAAAAAAACCAACAGTAGTAATATAGTTCAAGATGGGAAAATTATTCAAGTGATGACAGGAGGGAAAGACTGCCTAAAGAGACAGGTCTTAAGTTTGCTCTTAAAAACAGCCAGCGAGGGGGCCAGACAGATCTCTGGGGGGAGCTTGTTCCAAGGCAAGGGGCCACTGCCGAGAAGGCCTGGTTTCTTGTTCTTTCTCTCCAGGCCTCCCTTGGCATTAGGCCCCTCAGCCACCCTTCCTGGCTAGAATGGGTGATTTGGGTAGATCGAGGTGGGGGGGTGCATTCTGCTAGATATCAAGGTTTCTAAAACATTTAGAGCTTTATATGTCATCATTAACATTTTGAAATCAATGAGGAAATGAACGGGCAGCCAATGCAAGGCAGCCAGAGTGGGGGAGATTTGCTGGTATTTTCTCACCCCAATGAGAAGTATGGCCACCACATTCTGCACCATTTGAAGCTTCCGCATCAGTCTCAAAGGTAGCCCCACATAGAGCGCATTACAGTAGTCTAATCTCGAGACTACAAGCGCATGGACCAGAGTGGTGAGCGCTCCAACATCAAGATAGGGACGCAGCTGGGCAATCCACCGCAGATGGAAATAGGCAGAGCGGGCCACTAATGCTTCCTGGGTTTCCATAGTGAGCACCGGATCCAGATGGACCTCACTCTTCGCGGTGAGAGTCACTCCTCCCAAAGAGAGGGAGTTATAGATATAGATTAAATGTATGGTGACTAAGCAATTAGAATAAACTCATTGCTTGTTTTGGCAAGTATTAAGCACCACCACTGATACAATAAAAAAGGACATTCAATGTTCTATTATATTCATTAACCACATTTCTTTGTAGCTTTCTCAGTTATTCCTCAGATATGAACCCAGGCGTCCAATAATTAAAGCTTGGCTCAAATATTACTGTCTCCCTGGTGATTTCCTTGTGCAAGTTGAAGGTGTGAAACTCTTTTCTTTTTTTTTTCCATCAGCTTGCTTACCAGTGTGATTGTCCTTTCATTTTTCAGTCAGGGTGCTTCTGACAGCTCCAAAGCGCTCATGCCAAACTGTATATTTGATTTGGGATTTAAGGGTTGCCGTTTCAGAGATCTCATTGAAGTGAGGAGAAATTGCCATGTTTTCCCACCTATCCAGATAGAGAAACAAATCTCAAGGCGAGCAGCGTTCGAGGAGTAAAATTATGATTTTTGTAGGCCAGGTCTCCAGGGATGTGCGTGGCAGAAATGTTTGTTTCTGTTTTGATTTAGTTATTATCTATTTATTTAAAATATTTTTATCCCACCTTTCTTCTTAAAAAAGAACCCAAGGCGGCTTACATCATTAAACAGACAAGATTTAAAAACTAAGAAAACAGTAGATATGGAGATATATAAAATGAATTAAAGAAGTATTACATTAAAAACAGTAAGAAAATCAATACAGAAACAGATTTAAAACAATAAGAGCGCAACAATCCATTTAAAAATTCTTCTCAGGCTGCCAGTCACAAAGGAATAGCCTGCCTGAAGAGAAAGGTCTTTGCCTGCTTGCGGAAGAACATCAATGATGGGGCCAGTTGTGCTTCCTGTGGGAGGGAGTTCCAGAGTCTGGGAGCAGCGACAAGGAAGGCCCGAGTCCCCATCAGACGCACCTGTGAAGGTGGTGGGGCTGAGGGACAGGTCTCCCCTGATGATCTTAATATCTGAGCAGGCTGATAAAGAGAGATGCAGTCCTTGAGATAGCTTGGGCCCAAGCTGTTTAGGGCTTTATAGGTTAAGATGAGCACTTTGAATTGTGCCCGGAAATGGATTGGCAGCCAGTGGAGCTGCTCTCTCTCTCTCTCTCTGTCTCTGTATGTGAGTCGGGGGGGGAAGCCCCACATAGAGTATGTTACATTAATCCAGTCAATATTTAACTAGAGCATGCATCACCGTGGCCAGATCAGCCTTCTCAAGAAACAGGCACAACTTGCACATTTCTTTTAACTGCGCAAAGGCATTCCTGGCCACTCCTGAAACCTGGGCATCCGGGCTCAGAGATGACTCTAGGCGCACCTCCAAGCTGCACACCTGTGTTTTCAAAGGGAATATAACCTCATCCAGCACAGGCTGCAACCCTACTGCTTGAACTGCTTTTCGACTGACCAGGAGCACCTCTGTTTTGTCTGGATTAAGTTTCAGCTTATTCACCCTCATCCAGTCCATTTCTGACACAAGACACTGATTTAGAACTGAAACAGCTTCCTTGGAATTAGATGGGAAGGAGAGACAGAGTTGGGTGTCATCTGCATACATGTGACACCCAACCCCAAAACTCCAGACAACCTCTCCCAGCGGTTTCATGTAGATGTTAAATAGCATAGGGGACTAAACCGATCCCCACAGACCAAAGGGCAGGGTGTTGAGCAGGAGTTCCCCAACACCACCTTCTGAGCTCTCCCCTCCAGGAAGGACTGGAGCCACTGTAAAACAATGCCTCCAGGTCCCATCCCAGAGAGACGACCCAGAAAGATAACAAGGTTGATGGTATTGAAAGCCACTGAGAGGTCCAGCGGAACCAGTAGGAACACAATGTCCCTTCCAGTTCCCAGCGTAGATCATCCACCAAGGTGACCAAAATAGTCTCTGTCCATGACCAGGCTGTAAACCAGATTGAAATACATTTAGATAATCTGTCTCATCCAGGAAACTCTGGAGCTGCAAAGTCTCAAACTGTTCCAGTACCTTGACCAAGAATGGGATATTAGAGACCGGCCAGTAATTGTCCAGTACTGTGGGGTCAAAAGGAAGACTTTTTCAATAATGATTTTATTACAGCCTCCTATAAGCATGCTGGGATGCTACCCTGCTGCAAGGAGGCAGTCACTACCCCTTGGACCCACTCGGCCAGTCCTTCTCTGGCAGCTTTTATAAGCCAGGAAAGGCAAGGATTCAGGAGATAAGAGGTAGCCTCCCCCTCTCCAAGGATACTGTCCACATCATCAGGCTGCAAAAACTGAAACTCATTCATCAACACCAGACAAACAGGAGCAATAGTTCCATCAACAGGACCTGTATTAGTGACAGCCTCCAAGTCAGAGTGGATCCGAGCAATTTAGCCTGCAAAGTGTTGTGCAAATTTTGCACAGCAAGCTACCGAGTGGTCAACATTACTTCCGTGTGGGCCATGCTATAAGAGGCCCTTGACCACTTGGAAGAGCTCTACCGGGCAACCCTGGGAAGACGCAATGGTGGCAGCAAAGAATAATGTCTTCACTGCCTCCACTGCCACAGAATAGGCCTTATAATGTGCTCTAGCCTGTGTTCGGTTGGATTCACTCCGAGTTTTCTGCCATCGTCACTCTAGTCTCCATCCCATTCGTTTCATCACCACCAGCTCCCCAAAAAACCAGGGGCCTAGTTGGATCTTCTCATGAGAAGAGAAGACTCCCTGGAAAAGACCCTGATGTTAGGAAAGTGTGAAGGCAAGAGGAGAAGGGGACGACAGAGGACGAGATGGCTGGACAGGGTCACCGAAGCTAACAACATGAATTTGAGGCAGTGGAAGACAGGAGGGGCTGGCGTGCTCTGGTCCATGGGGTCATGAAGAGTCAGACACTACTAAATGACTAAACAACAAAAGTTGGATTTACCTCATGGGAGGGAATGCTTAGGAGCGATTGTGTCAACCGCCCTGACCATTTTCCCATTCCAGAGATTCAACGTAATTGCCTGCCGAGACAACAGGAAACTCCCCAAGAGGAAACCATTTGAATCCATCAGCCTTCTGGGGCAGGCCATCCTAATTGGTCCCCCACCCCTGCAGAGGCTTCAAGTTCCAATAAGTCTTAAACCCCACCAGATGATGATCTGTCCATGACAATAGAACAACAGAGGATTGCTTCACACCCAGATCACCAACATCTACTCCAGTACAGAAAACCAGGTCTAAAGTATGGCCTGCAGCATCAATGGGGGCAGAAACGATTTAAGACAGACTCATGGTTGTTATGGAGGGTGTGAAGTCCTGAGCCACTCCTGACGAAGCTGTCTTGGTAGGGATGTTGAAATCCCCCAGCAGAGCAAGCCAGTGAGACTCCTCCACCACCCCTGAATCCATTTCAGCGAGCTCAAGAAGGGAGACTGTTGAGCAGTGGGGGTTACACCAACAAAAATCTCCATTTTGTCCTGGGACCCCACTTATTCAAACCCAGCAGACTGGGGGATGCGACACCTGGTGACAGGGAATAGGATCATAATGGACCACCTCCCCAACCCCTCCCCCTCAGATCTTGCCTGCTGCTGAGAAAAGAATGCTGGTGGACAAAGCTGGGTGAGATTGAAACCCCCAGTCTCATCCAGAATTTCCTAGCTGGGCCCGGGGCAGTCTGAGGGGCACATGTGACCCCATGAGCTGAAGCACCATTCCTAGGATCCTTTGGATCACATCCCAACATGATAGAAAAAAAAAAGTTGAGCTTAGAAAAAACCCTTGTGCCTTCCATAGAGCACGGTGGACCATTTCTGCAGTCATCTGACCCAAAGCAGATCTCTCTCCCGAGCCTCTTTGCCTGCCCAGCATCTGACATCACCTACCTCTCCCCCATGACATCATTAAGACACCTCCTGGCCTCAGGTTTAGGCCTTAAGTCTCAGGGGAAATCATGATAATGATGGGGCAGCCCCAGTGGGAATATATCAATGAAGGTGGTTGTGTCATTTACTCTTGTTGTGCATTAGAGCCTAGTATTAAAATATTAAGCCTGTGTGTAAATGACCATGAGGGACGTGGTGGCGCTGCGGATTAAACCACAGAAGCCTCTGTGCTGCAAGGTCAGAAGACCAGCAGTCATAAGATCAAATCCACGCGACGGAATGAGTTCCCGTCGCTTGTCCCAGCTCCTGCCAACCTAACAGTTCAAAAGCATGCAAATGCAAGTAGATAAATAGGTACCACCACAGTGGGAAGGTAACAGCATTCCGTGTCTAGTAACGCTGGCCACGTTACCATGGAAATTGTCTTCGGACAAACGCTGGCTCTACAGCTTGGAGACGGGGATGAGCACCGCCCCCTAGAGTCGGACATGACTGGACTAAATGTCAAGGGGAACCTTTACCTTTACCAAAATGACCATAAGCCCCAGTATCCAATATTTGATGGTCATAGTCTTTTGAATTATTTGTCTACTAAAACAGTCTCCCTCTTTTCCTATCTGTGTGATTTGTTTACAACCAAAACCACCTGGGATATATCCAGAATATTAAATAAATGGTCGATAACTTAAAGCCACTTACACAGTTTGGTTTATTATTAATTTGTCTGCAGCCTTTTGCTTGCAGAAAATAATTCTCTTCATTGTTTATTTCCCAGTCCCCTTCACAGTTGTTTTTGAAAATTGTGGGAAAGAGATAAAACATGTTAGATTTCAAACCTGTGCTGCTGATTTATCTGATCCCTCCTTAAACCCATTTTTGACATATTTGGAAGCCTGAAAGAGTCCTTCAGGTGTGTGGGCTGCCACGTTCGCTTGGCAGTGTTTTCTTTAGGAATTTAAGTGTCTGAACATTTATAATATTTAAAAGGATTTTCTAGCTCCAGCATGATACAGCTTGCCTTTTGGGGCAAGCCATTCTTGAAAACCTAAGCACTGGTCCCTCTCAAGCTGATGATAAAGATATAAAAATCTAGAAGGTGAGGGACTTGGGTTTTGAAGCTGAACAGAATTTGGAAATGGGGAACAGATTCTTTATCAGTCTGTTTGCACCGAGATTTGTGCTTATTTGTGTGTGCGTGGGATCTATGAGATGTATATTTTTCAAGAAAGTCTGCCATTTTTTCAAGATGATAGCCATTGTTTGAAGTTAATTTCATCCCTGGTCACTATGCCTCAGGAAATCTTTGCATTTATCCTTTCAAGGGATATTATATACACGCATACAATATATTGAGTACCTATATCCATACAACTTTTATTTTTATTTAAATAAGAATTAGCCAATTGTGGCCACTCCCTATTAGTAGTGTAGTTCCAAAGAGTTCACAATGTGAAAAAATGTTCTTTGGCTCTGTTAAATCTGCTTGCACCCCCTTCTTTAAAGCCGTATCGCACAGTAAGCAAACATTCACCCCCTCTCTCTTTACTGAGATTTTGTCTCCCTGGAAGAGGAGAACCATTCCATCCGGCACTTGAGATCTGGAAACCAGAGAGATTATTTATTAGATTGTATTTTATTTTGTTGCATTTTTTTTAAAAATCAACTCTTCTGTAAAATACCACAGAAAGTTATTATGTACATCCAGAGTAGAAAATACCAGAACTGACCAAAATGCCCTCAAAACGTGCAAGCTTTCAAATACAACAGAATGCTTCATCAGGTAAAATGGTTTAAAATACAGGAGATAGGGGAGGAGGAGAAATGTTTCAACCATTAGGAAAAATATTGCTGTTTATGGTTTATATCCTGTCTCACAATGGAGTTTTGCAGGATGAATTGATTAGTCACTTCAATGTGTTGTGAAGCATTTGAATATGTCTAGTGGTGTCTAGTATCCTCAGTGCTTGATACTGTCCCCCATGCTGTTTAACATCTACATGAAACCACTGGGAGAGGTCATCAGGAGGTTTGGGCTGAGGAGTCAGCAATATGCTGATGACATTCAGCTCCACCTCTCATTTTCCACCAATCCGAGTGAGGCCGTTTCTGTGGTGAACTTGTGTCTGGACCTGATAATGGACTGGATGAGGGTCAATAAATTGAAACTCAGTCCAGACAAGACGGAACTGCTGTTAGTGGGTGCTTCACCAGACAGGCTGGAGGGCCATTTCCTGCCCTCAATGGGGTTACACTCCCCCTAAGGGACAGGGTCCGCAGCCTGGGGCTGCTCCTGGACCCTAGTCTAACTCTGGAAGCCCAGGTGGACTCGGGTGCCACGAGCGCCTTCCTTCAGCTGTGGAAATTACAGTTACGGCCCTACCTGGACAAGCAGAGTCTCATGACAGGTATATATGCACTGGTAACATCCTGTATAGATTACTGCAATGTGCTCTACGTGGGGCTGCCTTTGAAGACGGTCTGGCGACGGCAACTGGTCCAGAATCGAGCTGCGCGGCTGGTGAGTGGTGGGGCCACTAGGGGACACATCAAGCCGATTCTGTTCAAATGACATTGGCTACCAGTTGCTGCCCGGGCCCAATTCAAAGTGTTTGTTTTGACATATAAAGCCCTAAACAGCTTGGGCCCTGGATACCTGGAGGACTGCCTCCTCTCATATGAACCTACCAGGCAGTTAAGATCTAACCAGGGGGCTCTTTTGAAAGAGCCGTCCCTCAAGGACGTAAGAGGGATGGCTTGTAGATAAAGGGCCTTTTCGGCAGCTGCCCCCAGACTATGTAATACCATCCCAATTAAGATTCGTCTGGTGCCAACGCTGATGACCTTTTTGGTGCCAGGTCAAAACCTTCCTGTTCCAGAAGTTTTTTTAATTAAAATAATATCAACTGTGGGTCCCGATGGCAATTTTTAAAGGATTGTATTTGTAATTGTATTTTAATTGTATTTTATCTTTTTATCTTTTCATTGAATTCAAATTGTTGTAAGCCGCCCAGAGACCTTTAGGTAGTGTGGGCGACATTTAAGTTAAATAAAATAAAATAAAATAAATTCTGGCAGAGAAATAAGAGGACTGATGTCAGCTTCTGAAATGAGACAGAATTCAGTCTGAAGTTCTTTGGGTCTCACATACAGAGGCATTCACCCAGGTACTGCCTCACCCTCACCCCATTCATGAACTCCACAGTTTGGCTGAGGAGCAGAAAAATATATCATGCCCCCAAGAGAGAAACAGTCCTTTGCACTGCTGTTTCCCTCTTTGCCTGGTTTCAAAACTGGGCTGCTGGCTTAATCCCTCTCCTTTTCTCCCTCCTCACAAAGAGTGCAATGAAGCTGGGAATTCCACCAGGCGGAACTTAAGCAGCCTGGAGGGTGAGGCAGCCTGAACCTGAAGTGGAGAAAATGGACTATACAGTATATTATATATACCAATTGTATATGCAATGTGCAGATTTGTGTACATAAAGGCAACATGCAGCACTTAAGCATATCTGTACTCCTCTTGAGGGTTACTGCCTTTGGAGCATGATGCAGAACTAGTCAATTTCACATGCAGTATGCCACATTGAGGCACATTCAGGCTGTTCTCTTGGCTATTGAACAGAAAGTGCAGTGTGCACAACTAGGGAAAATATGAGCCACATGATGCACGAATTATATACTTGCTTGTGAAGATAAATGCCTGAGACATACAAAGCAAAGGTGTCTGAAGATAATATAATTGGCTAAAATTAATATTCCCTTACCTATTCTGGCCCTTTAATTCCATATGCGCATGATACCTTACTGACCAGCACAGAAACATTACAAAACTGGCGGTGCATCCGTTGATGCTTAAGAGGGGAAAGAGACCAGAATGAGCAGTACAGCGTGCATTTGTAACCAAAGGGTGGGTAGCAGAGGGAGCTAGGGAGAACGATCAAAGAATTATCTTCCACTTTTCTATGAGTCTAGCCCCAAGCCCTCACAAGCTCAGAGGTTTCACATGTTTTTTAGGATCTACAGCTTGGCCCATGTCCGTTAAGATTGGGGGAAGCAAGAGACAAACGGTCTGTATTGAAGGTCCAGTCTAGAGCAAAAAAGTTTGCACACAGAAGATCCAAAGTTCAATCTGGAGGTATCGAGATCAGGAAAGGCTCTGCCCAACACCTCATAGAATAGTTAGAAGTTGAAATAAACAATAACCGGGTTAGGAGAATCAAGGTGTGATCCAGTAGAAGGGGTGAAAGATAAAGTAGAAGGCACACATTAAATATTCATGAAAATAAGGATAATCCTGTGTTACAGATTTAATTCTTTGGCACTAATGGGAGTGGTACATAAACCGAACGAACAAACAAACAAACAAACGAACTAACTAACTAACTAACTAACTAACTAACTAACTAACTAACTAACTAACTAACTAACTAACTAACTAACTAACTAACTAACTAACTAACTAACTAACTATCTAACTAACTAACTGATAGAATTTTGGAGGACTGTCTTTAATGAGGATCTCTAATGCTCACACCAAGCCGCATATTTTTTTGAATTTGTTAAGAAAAATCATGGCTGTGGAACTTGGATGAAAAGGAGACTGATACCCTGTATCAGAGGGCAGGAAATGAATCAGGCACCTTCTGCATGCCAACTATGTGCGCCACCACTAAGCTAAAAGTACATACTGGAAGCACACAAAAAAGCATTGTCCAGAATGCATTGTCTACTGCTAGTTACTAAGTTGGTGGCTGTATGTCCTTGGCTTACAAGAAGAATGATGAACACAAACTTCGTAACTAGCAGCAATTCACCACTGAAATGTATGCCATTGGACTTAATAAATAATAGCCCTGTGCCATCAGGTCAATTCTGAGTTATGGCAACACTTTTCAGGGTTTTCTAGATAGAGAATATTCAGAGGTGGGTTATAGAGATGGTCACGAACCACTGCTTTGGTAGTTTGTCCCAGTTTGTTTAGCAGCCAAACCAGTGCTTGGTGCTTCGAAACTCCACCTCCTCCAGTAGGCGCCCACTCAGAGGGAGTACCTGGAGGAGGCGGGGCAGGGAAGTGAGGCCATCGTCTCTGAGTAGGCACCCGCTACAGGAGACAGGACTTTGGAGTGTGAAACACTTGTTTGGCTGCTAAACGAACCAGCACAAACCACCAAATCAGTACATCATGCCCATATTTAGTGGGTTACTATTCCCTTCTGCTTGGATTGTGCAGCTTGTCCAAAGCTACACAGGCTGGCTCTTCTCATAGGAGGCATAGTGGGGAATCAAACACCCAAACTCTGGCTCTGCAGCCAGACACCTAAACTACTGACCTATCTAGCCAGCCTTATTGGACTTAACACTGGTATAAAGGTAAAAGGTTCCCCTTGACATTTAGTCTAGTCATGTCCGACTCTAGGGCGCAGTGCTCATCCCCGTCTCCAAGCCATAGAGCCAGAGTTTGTCTGTAGACAGTTTTCATGATCACATGGCCAGCGCGACTAGACACAGAATGCTGTTACCTTCCCACCGAGGTGGTACCTATTTATCTACTCGCATTTTTACATGCTTTCAAACTGCTAGGTTGGCAGGAGCTGGGACAAGCGACGGGGGGCTCACTCCGTCGCATGGGTTCAACTGGTATAAATTCAGTTGGATTCTGGCTAGTATGTCATGAGCATTGTGCCCTGCAAATGTGATAGTCACAATGAAAATCATCATGTGCATTATGCTTTGCTTTAGAATTATGTGATTTTTTTTCCTCCAGAAGTGGCTGGCTGGATTGGGTGCCAAATATGGACCTCATGCTATGTATTGTCCACTCCTCCTTTATTTTATTAGAGGGCCTTTAAAAAGACAGATAGATCTTGAATTGTCTACTTGCCATGAGAAGTACAAATAGACAATTGTTGTTCCAATGGTTGCAGACTCCTGATCACCATGTTTCAATAATAACTAACCAGCTGTGACTGTCTTTAGTGATATCTGCTTGCAAATTTATCAGGGGACATCAACACTGTTGATAGTGTGCTTATTGTATGGCTCTTCCATGTCATATCACAATTACATTCTTCAGTGAATACTTTATATCAGGCAAACCACTATAGTCTAGTCATATTAGAAAACATCCCAGTTTAGTGGTTTGGGTACCTTCTAGAATGTCATCCTGCACTTCATGTGTGCATTAACTATTTCCATGAAAGATAGATGTACTATTTTGTCATGATACATCAATGGACCTTAGCCGTCATTTTCCACCTGGTTTTCATGGGGAAAAGACATTTTCCTCACCAGAGAACACTTTAGCAAACTGGTCTATCTCTTGAGTTGTGATGCCAGTACACACCTGTCTACCAAAGGCCTGTTAAAGGAGAAGTGCTTGAAACAAATCATTCAGCAGGTTTTATGAAGCAGTACAGACAGAAGCCAGGAGCAGTGTAGAAAGCAACACAGTTAGTGATGCTCAACAAAAATGAAAAATATCCCCTAAAGAAATGGATGGTAGGAACTGGCAGGTGTTGTGAATAATCAGACCCACATTACATTGATGATGATTCGGACTTCTTGCGTACATAATCAGATTATATGTGCTGAAGATTATTAAAGGTAGGTCATAAAAATCACTACTCCGGAGTTCATATTAATAATTACCTTTTTGTTGTTTTATTGGCACAAGTATCTTTTTTCTCTAGGGAGAACTAATACCAACTAGCCAAACAAGCTGTCCTGTCAGCCAGACCACTGAATAGTAGAGTGCATGATTTGCATCCAACCGGTGAACATTTAACACATGGCCTCACAAAACCTTCTGAATGGGTCATTTTGACCAGATAGGCGGGGTACAAATAGAATGAATAAACAAACAAATAAATAAATGAATACCTTGTGAAGAACTTACACTGAGAGAATACCCTTCCTTTTTTGTATGGAGTGGAAGGGAAATTATGACAAGGGGATGGGCTACCATGTTGTTCCTCCTCACGCATTCATTTAACAACAGTTCCAGAGAGTGGTAGACCTACATTTTTGGGGCACTGAAGCGTGAACTATTATGTGGGCCCCTTCCCAACCAGCAATGAGATCTGGGTAACAACTGTTATCATCTTCAATGGAATTGTTCCACAATAGATCACCTCAGTTAAAAAAAATGTTGACTAAAATTGCTTCTGTGGCCCCTCTGGCATTAGGGGTCTAAAGCTTAAGCTTCAGGAGTTTCATAGTAGATCTACCCCTGGTTCAAGAACAATTAGAGCCCTATTCGATCATTCCTTGTTTGTGTTAGTAAACACATGGAGGGAAGCATGTTAGCCTACTCCCTCTGTGATTATTTCCATGGCCCTCCACACATAGAAGGCAACAGGTGGACTGTGAAGGCTCTCCATGTGACTTCCAATGCTCTCTCTCTCTCTCCTTCAGACAGTTGTGCAAACACACACTCATCCCATACACAAAGGGATTGACGCCCACTTGGGGGCAGCACCCCAGCTTCTCTGCCTGGCCCTCTGAGTGGGTGCACACTGGAGGGGGTGGGGCTTGGAATCGCCCAACACATTGTTGCGCAACCCCAGTGTCCCCGGTTTGTTTTTCCACACTCACAGGTTCACCTTTGGACACGACTTGTTCTTTTCACCCTTTTTCGCTGCCACCAGAGGATATTACCATCACTGTACCAATTAGGAATCTCAGACTATTGCTGCCAAATATAACAAGGTTTATTTATGGTTTGGTAGGTAAATCACAGAAGAAAAATCAGGCCCATCTCTAGCCACAACCCATCAAATATGTCACAGGCTTGTCATCTCGGATAACATGGCCCACAGCTCTGTTGAGGTTTGGACTCAACTGAGGTTGTAGAAGTGGGGCCCACTCTCACCATGCAGGAGGAGAAAGAGGCAGAGAGAGAGAGAGAGAGAAAGAGCAGTTGTGAAGCAGCAGCTGTTGGCAACCTCACGGATCCACACACAGCCATTTTAAGGAGAAAGTAACAGCAGCCACCACGGACTGGCTCTTCAGAGTTGCCTCTTCCTTCAATTAACATCAGTATTCTTAGAGTCAAGGCTTTACAGAAGGGGTGACAAGAAAACTCATTTGTGCTAGTGATCCGTTCTATAGAGCCTTGACTCCCAAGTCTCTGTCATTAATTAAAGAGGCTCTGGAGACCCAGCCTCTGTCTTCTTCCCCTCTTTAGGGTGGCAAATGTGACTCCCTTGCTAACACCCACTGCAATGATGTTCCTTCTTTTCCTCCCCATCCGGCTCTGTTGCAACCTCTCTTTCCCTCCACCTCCTGCATAGGGAGATGCCACCCTTTGGCTGACAGCACAACTGTTGTGCGCCTTCTCCCTTTTTGCTGGTTTCTCCGCTTGTGCCTGTGTGTGTGTGTGTGTGTGTGTGTGTGTGTGTGTCTGTCTGTCTGTCTGTCTGTCTGTCTGTCTGTCTGTCTGTCTGTCTGTCTGTCTGTCTGTCTGTTACCACCACTTGTCTATTACAGCCAGAGGAAGAAGAAAGGTGGCAAGCACTATCATGACCAGGAGGGAATAGGTGAGTTGGAGACAAGTGTGGGTGGCAGGAAATTTGCTGGCATCGGCAGCTGCCATCTGAGGTCACTGCCTCACCCACCCTAAGGGTAGGGCTGGCCCTGTGTACTATGGACTGAAAACCACTGTCTTATTGCATTTGGTCACCCTGTACCATTTGCTATGATATAGTTAGGATAATCACAAAATCAGCCCTCACTTAACTAGGAAAACTCCTGCCTGATTCCAAGAATTCTGTTTCTGCGATTCTATGAACCAGACTATGTCTGAATAGGAAACCCATATATTAACTGAAGTAAAAAATGTAATATTTGGGGCTTCCAGTCTTACTGATCAAAACACATGCAACCACCCGCCCAAATGAAAGACAGAACTCTTTAATAAAGTGGTTCCCAATCTCCCGCCAACCTAGCAGTTCGAAAGCATGCAAATGCAAGTAGATAAATAGGGGCCACCTCGGTGGGAAAGTAACAGCGTTCCGTGTCTAAGTCGCACTGGCCATGTGACCACGGAAGATTGTCTTCGGACAAAAACGCTGGCTCTATGGCTTGGAAACGGGGATGAGCACCGCCCCCTAGAGTCGAACACGACTGGACAAAAATTGTCAAGGGGAACCTTTACCTTTACCTTCCCAATCTCTTACTGTCCCACTTAGGACAGTTTTCTCCCCACCTCATTCAGTGCAGCAATGAAACGCCTGCCAAAATATGATCTCCCCATGTCCATGTGCCTGACCAGAGCATTATTATTGAGCATACTGGAAGTGGCACGGGCAGACAGATATTAAGGGTGACAGGCAGCTTTCTACGGAATTGCTGCAGCCATCTCAAGAGGCAGAATGTTGTCTCATAGTTCGAGTGGATTCTGTACAGATGTAAGGTTACTTACAGATCACCCCTCCGTTTTCATCTTTGCTTCTGCTTCATTGCCCACATATGGGTTTCTTGAGCATGAATTATTAATAACAGAATCATTTCTGAAATGCTGGATGAGGCGCCAATTGTTGTCAGGTTATAAATATGCTGCTTCTAATTGCATAGTTACCATTTGTGATACACATGGATCTAAGGAGTGATAATTGTTAGAGAGCTCTTTTCACCCCTCTCTTGGCTGTGGGAAGTTGATTCAGCTACACACGGACAGGGACGGAGGGAGTCTTCCTCTTTTACTTCTTCTTCTTTGAATAAAGTGAAATACAAGAAAATCCCCATTAATTTGGAGAGTAGGTTGGTCTATTGCAGTGAAAACGATAAACTGTCTTGAGGCATGACCAAGAGGAGCACCATGAACCACCAGTAGCTTGGGGGTGTCATGTCATGACAAGACTCACTGGAAAAGACAATAAAGCCAGGCAAAGTGGAAGGCAGCAGGGAAAGAGGAAGATATAGCATGAGATGGATTGATTCAACTGCCTTTCTCTAGTTCAGCCACTTCTGTGCATTAGTGGCTAGAGATGGGCACAAATCGCAGGTTTGTCGCTTCATCCTGGTTTGTTTACTGCCACAGTGATTTGGCATCCACCACCCCCCTGACAGGTGCCCACCAGAAGAGGTGGGTTGTCAAACACAGCAGTAAATAAACCAGGAGAAACTACCAAACTGGAGGTTTGCGCCGGTCTCTATTAGTGACCATGAATTCATAGGGTGGCCATAAATCAGAAATGTCTTGCTGGCACTAACAAGTTTCATATGGTTTTAGCTTTCATAAACTGCAGCCCACGGGCAACTGGTGATGGGAGCTGCAGTCTACAAAAATCTATGCCAAAGGAAACTGATTAGTCTCTGAGGTGCCACAAGACTGTTATTTTATCCATGAATTTGTTTCCAGCGCGAATTCCATGCGAGCGAGATTGCCGCTGGAAATCACAACTTGATGCTTCCTAAAGATACAGCAGGAGGAGCTTTAACAGCCAGTGGTTGTAATTATGGAGAATGCCAGGGTGATATTACCCCTCCCATGAAGATTCACCAGTTCCCGTAGAGGAAAACATCCAAGAGATGGTAAGGCATCTTTCATGGCTTTACTTTCAAGGGATGGATGAGCTAATATGACAGTGTTCTTAGTCCATGAAAAGTTTACATGCTAAATACAAAGTCTTTGCACCTATTTTTTTCCAGATGCAAACAGTGTGTCAAATTGGAGATGACTTTACCTTCCACAATGTGCATTGTCATATAAAAATAAGCATAAAGACTTTTCTTCATGTTCTATGCAAATAAGCTTCAAGGCAGACTTTGCCCGTATTTAATACATTCCCCTGGTTGAGTAGATAGGAAGTTGGAAGGAATATGGGTATTTCAAAAAGGAAAGTTAAAAGAAAACTTTTAAAACGTCTTTCTCAATGTTTTTAAAGAATGTTTCCAACTTCTGTGCATTGTATTGAGAGCCCTGGCAACCATAAGAGCAAAATATACATTTAAATATCGACCTACCTACTCAGAGTTATTTGCATTTAAAGAATGCGCTCTCCCACTAAACTATGGAGTGGAGGCCAATGATGTATGGACAAATGATCTGAGGATTAGAAGTACTAGTATCTCTGATACCCATTGTCTAGTGCAGCAACACTAAAATGTTTTTTTCAGATAGGCTTTTAAGCAGTAAGTGTCTCAGGAATGCTTTGCTTGTTTATTAAGTTAAAGATTTTAAAATTGTTTTAAAGTTGTTTTTAACCTTGGTTTTAATCTTGACATGTGTTTAATTGTGTGTTTTTTAAATATATTTACTGTATCTGGCATTTTAAAACTGTTGATTGCTGTATAGTTTTAGTTGTCATGATCCTCCCTGGGTCCCCTATGGGGCGAAAGGCAGCAGATAAAGGAAGGAAGGAATTAGAAAAAGAATGTCAATCTCTCATGGAAATACATGGAGCAACTTGATACAGTGGTGCCTTGCTAGACAGTTACCCCGCATGACAGTTTTTTCACTAGACATTGGCTTTTTGTGATCGCTATAGCAATTCGCAAAACAGTGATTCCTATGGGGGAATTTTGCTGGACAATGCTTGGTCCCTGCTTCGCAAACTGATTTTCGCTAGACGACGATTTTGACAGCTCCCTCCGCGCTCGCAAACAGGTGTTTTCGGGACCTAAGCTTCTCAAGACAGCAATTTAAACAGCTGATTGGTGGTTCACAAAGTGGCTTTCCTATGGCCAATCTTCGCTAGACAACAACGATTCTTCCCCATTGGAATGCATTAAACAGGTTTCAATGCATTCCAATGGGGAAATGCTTTTTGCTAGACAATGATTTCGCTAAACAGCGATTTCAGTGGAACGGATTATCATCGTCTAGCGAGGCACCACTGTACATTGGCTGAAAACCTCCTGCTTAGTGAAGTAGTTGCAACTAGAGTGGGCCTATTGACTCAGTGGAACTGACAGAGGAGTTGACTAACCAAATCCCCAATTCTAATAACAATTGACTATGCTACAGCTGATGGGGACATGAGAGAGGGCCCTCTCTGTGGCAGCTCCCAAGCTATGGAATGCTCTCCCTCAGAAGATCAGGATTAGAGATGGGGACAAATAAAAAAAATGGCAATTCGTTTTGATCTGTTATTCATCAAGGTTAACAGATCAACGAATACGAATATACAAATATTCTTCGATGAATCGGTGGATCAATCTGTCAATTTGTCTGCAATTTAAATGGCTTTAACACTGGTCTCCAATGGCCTAGAGACACCATATTTGCAGGCAGGCCTCCTCAGATGCTTTTCTACAAGTCCTGAAAGTTTGGTGAACATTGGATCATGGACCCCTGAGTTATATAGTCACAAAGAGGACACCCCCAAGAAAGTTTCCCCCAGGTACTTAAGAGAATCCAGAATCACAATGAAGCTTCCTATGTCTTTCCCCAACACACGTGCCAACTTTGGTGAAGATTGGATATTGGACATCCGAGTTATTCACACACAAATTGGGTCCCCCCAGGAGAGTTTACCACATGGCACAGAAGCCCATTTTTGCTGCCAATCAGTTGATCAGAAGCTGACAGGCAGCCACCACCCCAACAACCTACTCACAAACCCCCTTCTTTTCCCTACCTTAGCCCCCACCCCACTCCCACCGACACCCCCTTACCTTAATAGCAGCTACCGAGGTCTCCATCAGGCCTTCGCAGCCACAGTGTGTAAAAAGGGAGACTTGCTGCCCTTTGCAAAGATGGTGGCTGTGGCTTCATTTAGGGCAGGGAAGCTGCAGCTGCCATCTTTGCAAAGGGCAGCCAGTCTCCCTTTTTACATGCCTGGCTGTGAGGCCAGAAGACCTCGGCAGCAGTGATTAAGGTAAGAGGGTGTTGGTCGGGGTGGCGTGGCGTGGCGTGTGGCCTAAGGTAGGGAAAGGAAGGAGATGGGGATAGGCTGTGGTATTGGGTGGCTGTGTGGGCTGGTGGCTGCCTTTCTGCCGCTGATCAGCAGATCGGTGGCCGGTAAGCAGGATGGTGGTGTGTGTAGGTTTTTTAAAATATGAAGGACAAATAAAAATGGGTAAATATTAATCCCTTCGTATTTGTGAGGGTGTCTGGAACTGGCAAATATGGATCAAAGAATATTTAACAAATTGGCTCTATTAGTCGGAAAAAGCGACCTGTTTTTATATTCGTCCCCATCTCTAATCAGGATGGTCCCTCCCTGTTATCCTTTTGAAAAAAGCTTAAGACTCATCTCTTTAGGCAGGCTTTTAACAGTTATAACTGTATCCCTGAACCCCATTTTAGCAGATAATATTAATCTTTTCATATTTTCATGTTTTAATCTTTTAATTTTATTTCAATACATGTATTGTTTAATTTGTCTTTTAATATTTAACTTCTTTTGTTTTTAATTGTGTGAATTTTAATGTTGTGAGCCGGTTTGGGTCCCTTGTTGGGAGAAATGTGGCATCATCATCATCATCATCATCATCATCATCATCATCATCATCATCATCATCATCATCATCATCATCAAAAAAGTACAGGGATTTCAGCCATGGATTTGAAAAGCCATCCTTTCTCCAACAACTCATTCTCATTGCACGTTTATTTCCAAGTTCACCAAACACATGCATAATACCTAAACACACACCCTACAATGAAAATGTTGTGTGGTTGTTCTTGTTTTTACATGTCATGTCCACAACAATGTTGTGCATAAATGTATATATATAAAACATGCTAGAGTAAGGCTGAGCAACTCTGAAAGCTCTAAAAACCAATTTTCCACCATCAAGGCACACCACGGTTCTCTTAAAATGGGAAAGTGGTTTTTTTTTTAATCGATTTCTATTTTCTAAAATATAATTCCAGATTTGTTTCAAGAGGTTTTAGAGTGTCCCGTCCCATTTAATAGCACAATTACTGCTCCAGGAAGCTTCCAGAAGTAGAAAATAAATATATATATTCTAAAATAATCTTTCCACATTTATTTGGACATGGAATGGATGGGAAAGGCAGAGGAAACCTGGACTAAAATGGACTAGAGGACTGCATATGGGTCAAAGGTCACATTTTCTCACTATGAGAAAAAAAAAGTATTACTAATAGTTGTACCAAAGCTAGTCTACTCACTGACTTTACTGCAGATTCTCTCTCCAGGATATGAGAGTAGTCCTAATACAGACATGACATGTGACTTGTGTACTTCATCCCGGATGGCCTCCTGGGGCAGATGCCACGATTAAAGTGCAGCATCCGGATGTGCTCCACTTGTATCGCATCTGCCTTTTAAAAAATTTTCGGGTTTTTTAAAAATGCCATTTATTTTAACCACAGTCTTTAGTTAGGAAGACTTAGCAAGGGTATTATTAGATAAGACATTTTGAAGTTTGTTAATTTGTAGGATAGCTGTATCTCATAAGTGATATGATAGTATGTAACACCACCACACTACCTTGTTGTTGTTAAGTTGTGTCCAATTCTTCGTGAACCCATGGACCAGAGCACGCCAGGCCCTCCTGTCCTTCACTGCCTGCCAAAGTTGGGTCAAATTCATGTTGGTAGCTTCGATGACACTGTCCAACCATCTTGTCCTCTGTCGTCCGCTTTTCCTCTTGCCCTCACACTTTCCCAACATCAGCGTCTTTTCCAGGGAGTCTTCTCTTCTCATGAGATGCCCAAAGTATTGGAGCCTCGGTTTCAGGATCTGCCCTTCCAGTGAGCACTCAAGGTTGATTACCTTGGGAGGTCATCAAAACTGGAGAGCAGAAAGCTAAATATAATGCATACATTCTCAATCTCTCTCTCTCTCTCTCTCTCTCTCTCTGTCTCTGTCTCCGTCTCTGTCACACACACACACACACACACACACAGAGAGAGAGAGAGAGAGAGAGAGAGAGAGAGAGTACCTTAATCACTTTGTGGAGGGGGGGAGGCAGGGAATGATAATTCTTGTTCCTTTCAACCAGAGCATGTGGAGATAATCTCAAGCTTGATGAGTATGTGACTCAACCTTATGGTGCTATATTTTACTAGACAAAAGTTGCATTGATGGGATCATTATGATGTTGTCAATCCTCCAGTTGCCTTTTTTGTTTGTTTCATTTCATTCCTGCTCTGACTCATTACAAGACTGTGAGCACCTAGTCACTTTCTCTCTCTCTCTCTCTCACACACACACACACACACACACACACACACACACACACACACACACACACACACACAGAGGGGGGGGAGAGACTGTGAGAACTTTGGGCTGTGAAAATTTTCCAGTTCAAATTGTGTAGCTTTTTTCCTGAGTGCCACCTATCTTTCCTTCCCATCCTCATTTTGCATTGGGTTGCAAGATATTGACCTCTCCCTGGAAACACCTTAAAATGCATTTTCCTCCAGTGTATACATTTGTTTGGATCCTCTCACCTTTGGGGTTTCAAGGAAAGAAATCTTCAGAAGTGGTTTACCATTGAAAAACTAATAATCTGAGATAGGCAGATGGTGCCATATTACTGACAGAAAGCAGCAGTGCTTGAAATGTTTCCTGATGAAGATGAAAGAAGAAAGTGCAAAAGCAGGACTGCAGTTGAATATTAAGATGACAAAAATCATGTTTACTAAAGAATTACATAATTTGAACCCTGAAAAAGCAGCATTATTAAAAATATCTATCTCAGTTCAATCATCAATCCAAATAGGGTTTGCTACTAGTTAATCAGAAGACTGTGTCTTGGAAGGGCAGTTATAAAGGAACTAGAAATGATTCTCATGTGAAAAGATGTGTTATTGGATATCAAGAGCAAGATAATACCAGTTATTGTGTGTGGATGTGAAAGCTGAAGAGAGAAGCAAGCTGACAGAAAAATATTGATTTGTTTGACATATGGTGTTGCAGGAGAGCTTTACAGATGCCAAGAGAAATACAAGAAAGTTCAAATCAAGTCTCCCTAGAAGCAAAAAATGACAAAACTGAGACTATCCTACTTTGGGCACATCATGGGAAGACAAGAATCACTGGAAAGGAAAATAGTGCTTGGAAAAGTTGAAGGCAGCAGCAGAAGAGGAAGAGTAAATATGAGATGGATCGAGTCCATGAAGGAAGTTACAGTCAAGAGCTGAGGAGGGTCACCAATGGCAGGACTTTTTATGAGCTCACTAATTGATAGGATCGCTATAAGGATGAAATGGCTTGATGACGCATAACAACATTCGCTTACATAGTTTCACTTGATGCACACATTTCCACTACACATTTGTGTGTGTGTTTCAGTTTAAAGTATTTTTAGCCGTTCGCTTTTTGTAATACAGTACACACTTTGTTTTGTGCATGCTATCTTTACCCCATAAATCTCACAGGTATATGAAATCTTGAGATGAGATGTGTTCCTTTCATTCTTTTTAAACCATGTGTTTGGTTCTGTGAATTGACCTCACCTGTTTGTTTGTTTGTTTGTTTGTTTAAAATTAGCCCACCTTTTATAAAAAAAAAGGGACTCAAGGCAGCTTACAACAGTGAAAGACAATATTTAACATTGACAGCAATGAGTATACAATGGTGGTTAACATCCTTAAATGACCATATTTAAAGCTCAGAACAAACAGGCATCTTACATCATTAAAAGTCAATATTTAAAGCTAAGAACAATCAGTATACAATTATTTAAAAAAACCAATAACACACTGAGAAATGGAAAAATATGGAATGCTTCGTGAATTTATGTGTCATCCTTGCACAGGGTGGGTATATAATTGGGCAAGGTGCTTCCTTTGCATTTCATTTGATTTGTTCGTTTGTTTTTTTAAAATTAAATTAAAAATGCACCTTATTTCCCTGCTCTTTTACATTTTCAAAATGAAAAACCTGATAAACTTTTAGCAACCTGTTGCAGCCAGTAAAAGATGTCATTGCTCCTGCCATTTCTCATTCACCATATGGCATGCCATTCATCAGCCATGCCCTAATGAGAATTAACGTTTGCAGGTAATTTTCTGTTGATTGTCTTGGGATAAACAAAATTTTCATACTTGTTTTGCTAATATATTCAAGGAGGCTCACAGGGGAAAAAGATTAATCATCTAAAAAGCGAGCTGAGGCCTTTCATTATGCTAAAGGAGCCAAATATGATGAGAGGAAAGCCACTTGTTGCTATGACAGCAGATACCTTTCTGTGAGGTAAACGGTGCCTCTGAAGCTGATTGGCTACAATTAGATTATCATGATGACCAACAACAGGGAGTTAATTTCATCAGAATGAAGAAAGGATAGCAAATCCTGTTGTGATCCCACAAAAGAATTTTCATTAGAAGGGGACGGAGTCAGGGGTTTGCTGTCATTATATGGAATATGTTGCGCCTAATAAAATAATTTGGGTGAAACAGACAATAGAATTAGCCTAGCTCTTATTGCAGATTTCCACATAATCTTTAATCTGTTTCCCACTAATGCCTCCATTCAAGGTAAAGAACCCCTTATTTTCCCCATAATACCTCTGCGACCAAACACTGTCATCATGTACCTGTGTATATAATTGGAGATAAGCTAATTGCAGGCAATTCAAAAGGGGCTGGCTGTGTTACAAATATTTGCCAGAAACACACACACACACACTGAATGGAAAAATGGGCACCATCCATTTTTCACAGGAAAGTCTCAGCTAAATGCAGCTACTGGCTCCCAAGCAGAGTAGGCCCACTGAATCAATGGGACATGCAAGTGTTGACTTACTGAGCCCGTTTAATGCTGACCAACAAGGATTGTGCAATGTAATTGTGCAATGGATCACGTGGTTTCCATGGTGACCATTGCATAACACACCCACTGAAGTATTTTGTGAACATTTCTTCTGCCTTGTCAGAATTAGAGATCCCACTTTTTAAAACATCAAGTTATCCAAGCATAGCTGCTCAACAGGATTTCAGCCACTGGATTTATTCTGTCTGGAAAATCTGGACATTGTCCTTTATCTTCATAAAAATCAGAAAAGGGCTGCATGGTCTCTAAAACAATACAAAGGCAGGAGCAGTTGATACCTTTATTACACCACTTTTTTTAAAAAAAATGAAACAAACAACAAACAGCTAGCTTTTGGTAATTCATCTTCCTGAGTCTGTGCACCATGTTCTTGAGGGTAGTTTCAAAAATTATATATATCATATTTTTCATGCCATAAGACACACCTGGCCATAAGACGCACCCATCGGAGGAAGGGAAAAAAGGCATCAGGGGTAGGGAACTGCCAGCTCCCTTACCGCCCCAGCCAGCTCATAATCTCGTCAGTTGTCTCTCGTTGTCCAGAAGGGTGGTGTGGTGGTGTTGGCACTGAACACTACAGGGCGGTCATTTGTGGCAGATTCCAGAGAGGGCACCTGACGTTTCATGGACCCTATAAGAAGCCTTGCTGAGAGGACCACTCCTCTTCCCCCCCCCCCCCGCAAGCACACCCACAAAGTCCATGCAGCTCTTTTTTCCCTCTCGGCCTTCACTGGCGGAGATAGAAAACCGAAGCACGGCCCGCGCTGTTCACATTGGATCGGATGCTGTTCCCCTTTCCCTCACCTTCTCTTTGGTAAACAAGATGGTGAATGAAGCAATATTTGCGGCAGGCATGAGAGGGGGAAGCCAGTGGTGGGAACAGTATTTGCTCCATAAGACGCACACACTCCCCCCCCCCCACTTTTTGGGGAGAAAAAGTGCATCTTATGGAATTAAAAATATGGTATATCAAAAACTCATGGCCATTGCTGGGGCCAAGTCATCTTCCTGAGACGGATACATCTGCGGTCTGCAAAAGGCTTCTAGGGGAAGGATATGGTTTTTAAAGTCCTCTAACTCTGCTGCCATTTGCTTGTGTTTAGTTGCACTCTATGCGTTCAGGCTGTTCTTTTTCCTCTTTCCTCTTTCATCTTTATGTTGCTAATCGCCTTTCATGGAAAGATGGCATAAAAATTTTAATGGTGAAACAAAGACAGCACCTTTGGCTTTGTGTTAATTATTGCACATATCAAAGGTCTGGATTGAGTAATACTGTGATCGGACCATTACAAAATTACAAAGTGAGTTTTCAAGTTCTCCAGAATTCTACGTCGGGCAAAGATAATGATACCAGGTAAAGATGAAACTACATTTCAGAACTGACAAGGCAAGAAGAGAATAATGACGCTGCTGGGGGCCTGAAGGCTCCTACAGCAAGGGGTCCCTTTGCCACTTCCCCAGATGACACGTGAGATTATGAGGCTGTTCACGAACAGCTGGGGGGCATGGGAACCAGAGGGCATGTGAGGCACACACTCCTTGTGACTTCCTCCTTGTTTGTAGTGCGGATTGGACAGGTATTGGAACCGGGATTTTAATGGTAACGGCAGGAAATTGTAGCTCATCTGAACTCCCAGCACTGCGGATCAGGCCATCACAGTGCTTGGAGGGAAAGATGCACTGGGGATGCACGCGGACCCTCAGTCGGCATAGAGTGAGGGGCATGGGGTCTGGGGCAAAAGTGAGGCCAGTTGTTATCCCACGGTCGTTAAGAAGGGGATAATGGAAGCCAGTTTGGATGGCCATTTGAGAACCCAAAATGGAAGCCTGAATCCACACTACAGCAGGACCCCCCTTTGCCAAAGGATTGGCAATATTGATGAGAACTGAATAGAGTTTAATAAAGTGTTGCCTGTATTTAACTCATATGTTTGGTCTTGTGTGGTTATAAGGGCGCAAAACAGACCCCAGAAAGACCTAAACCTGAAACATCCACACCTAGTTCAAAAGTATTTATGGCCAACATAGAATAACAGTGTAACTTCTCCTTTTGCCCAACCACCTTTTTGATGTAACAGATGACCCATCATTGAAATGCCTGTAGGAAGAAGCCAGCAATGACTGTTGTAACATTCACAAGTGATTAACAGTATTAAAGGCCATATATATCTTCACCCAGGAAAAAAGCATGTAAACATATAATGGGAAATGGATACTCTTGTCCCCAGACTTTCAGGCACATCATGGGCACAGGTCAAGGAGAGATGGGGGCACAATATACATATTTACTTGTAACCAATAGATTAGCGTAGTTGGCATCATTTGCCCAATGAGAGACTGGATCCAAACTTGGGGTACAAATGACCAACAGAATTGTAGCATTATATGACTCTTTGTCTGTATAATTATAACATGTATGTACTCTATATATTTGGGCTCTTCTCTGCTTTAAGGGAAGTCCCAGCTGACCTTTCCTTGCTCTTTGCTATTCAAAATAAAATTCAGATCTTTGGTTCAGCTGTTGTGATCTTGCCTGATTCCGTGTCAGAAAGCCGAGACCCAAAATTGAGCGGTAACAATAGCATCAAATCTAGGAGGAAGGGGGTGATGTAAATAGTACAAAAATTGAGCTAGGCATTATGCCCATTGTTCTTGAAAACAGGTTGTTAGCAGAGGTTGTAGATTCAGTGTGAGATAAAATTATTCAGAGTGTGTCCATTCAAATGTAGTAAGAATTTTGTACTTGCCTTCAAGAAGAACCTCAACTTGGTTGTGAGCTATTTCATGGGTACACGAACATCTCCAAACAAACAAACATACAAGAAAAAACTGTCTGGGAATCCTGTAAAACTATCCATTCCAAAAACATGTATACATCTCTAACCTTCCCACCCAAACTACCATCATTTCAAAATGGCAGATGAGAAAAAAAGTCATATAAACTGAAAGAAGGACCTGAGAAAATATTGTGGGATGTTGTCTTTCCTCTGTGGAATGAATACGGGATTTAAATTTTCGAAGGTCACTGAACGAGAGGCTGAACTTTTAAATGCTGCATGGGAAGCTTAGCAATACAAATACGTTGAGTTAGGCGTTTGGTCTTGCTTGTTCTTTGCAATCAGAAGCACAGACACCAAAAAGGAGCCTTTCTGAGAGATTGTATTAACCTGAATTGACTTGGTTTCTAAATAAGCCCTCACAACTGCAACATTTTTCTCCTGATCTAAAGAAACCTGGGTGGAGGGAGGGGACCTAGAATGGTATATATGTATGGTACAAAGTCTACCGTTGGAAGCCGTGCTTTGTTGAGTCTAAAAGAATGTTTTTACATATTGAAACACTTCAAGACTTTCCTTTTTCATGTAAATTTCATAAAAAGTGTTTTTTTAAAAAAAGGACTGAATAAAAAGCATCTAGAAAGTTTTCTTTCCTCATGTGAAAACACACTAAAGCCATGGGAAATGCTATAACCGTGAGCCAACAATCCTGCTCCTTTGAAATTAATAACAATTTTGCCACTGTCTTCAAAGGAGCTGTGTGTTATTTCACGACTATGAATGCTGTTTTAAAATTGCAGTAGGGCTTCTGTCACATTCAGTGACAAGGGTCATTGCAAATTCCACCCATTTCCCCCCCCCCCGGGTGTGGTTTTGTTTAGAGGTGCTACAGCTAAGAAGGCCTTAGCTATACTGTTTTCATTGGTGGGATGCCAAAAAGCCTCCGCCAACAGATTTGCTGGGGTTTTTGCGAACTTAAGACCATAAGAACATAAGAAGAGCTCTGCTGGATCACGCCAAGGACCCATCTAGTCCAGCTTCCTGGATCTCACCGCGGCCCCACCAGATGCCTCTGGGAGCACACAAGACAACTAGATACCTGTCTCCTCATACCTCTTCCCTTGCTTCCAGCATTTTGAGGTACCTCGTTCCTAAGCCTGGCGATTATATACTTCCCCATCATGGCTTGTAACCTGCAATGGACTTTTCCTCCAGAAATCTGTCCAATCCCCTTTCAAAGGCATCCAGGAAAGATGCCATCACCACATCCTGTGGCAAGGCATTCCACAGACTAACAACACAATGGGTAAATAAATATTTTGTTTTGTCTGTTTTCACTCTCTCAACACCCCATTGGAGTGGATGTCCCCTGGTTCTGGTATTGCGTGAGAGGGAAAAGATCTTCCCTCTCTCCACTTTATCCATCCCCTGCATCATTATATATGTCTCAATCATGTCTCCTCTCCAGTGCCTTTTCTCTAGACTCAAGAGCCCCAAACACTGTAGCCTTTCCTCATAAGGGAGGTGCCCCAACCCAGTCATCATTTTAGTAGCTCTCTTCTGCACCTTTTCCAGTTCTACTATGTCTTTTTTGAAGTATATTTATTTATTTATTTATTAAATTTATACCCCGCCCCTCTAGACCACGTCTACTCGTATAGCAACCAGGACTGTATGCAATACTCCAGGTGTGGCCTTACCAGTGTTTTGTGCAACTTGCATGCTGCCTTTAGTGGGCTTGGCTGGGAGGGACCTTTCTGGACTGGGGTAACTGTCAATCTATCCATCACTAACCAATTGTTCCTTTCAGTCAAAGAGCGCCCTACCTGTCGGCCGAGTGTTCCCTTCCCTCTCTTTAGACTATTGGAGGCAGTTAGTTTGCTGTTGGTTTTTTCACAACTGCAAGTAATCAGGTTTTGGAAGTCAAAATAGAGAATACTGGCTAAACGGAGACATAGCAGAAGTCTGCTTCCCCTAACCCAGAGTGATTTTTTTCTTCTGAACAAAAGGGGAAAGATCTGGGTAAAAGGGCTGTGTACCCAATTATGTAGAGAGAGGCATACTGAAAAATAGTGACTACTCTTTAATAAATATGCAGTTGATCATCTCACCACAGCAAGGAAGACTGTGACCAGATGACCCATGTGCCTGCACAGTACAGAAAGTTCATGCGCAACCCATCTGTGGCAGGAAGGTGTACTTCACTTGAAGACACACACACACAAACAATTTTCAAGATGCATTCTTGGAAGGTGTTCATGTCCAGGATTCAATGGGTGTTGTGGGTTTTTTGGGCTGTTTGGCCAGGTTCTGGAGAGTTTACCTTTCTTTATCTTTCCAACACAGCTCAAGTAGGCCTTGAAAGATGTTGCCCTCCAGCCAAGGGTGTCTTCTGCCAACTTTTCAAATGGAGGAGTGTCTTGTCTGTGAAGATGGAGCACATGGCCAATCTCATCTCCATGAAAAGAGGAAAAAGACGCTCTGCTCACTCACAGGGATAGGAAGGGTATTCAGAAAGGGAATAATACCCGGAACTTACCCTCTCATTGAGATGCAATTTTTCCCCACCATCTTGTACTGGGTGCCTTTAAGAGCATCAAGCTCGGCAGCAATTAAATGATACGTTTCTTACCTCCTGGGCCACCTGCAAAGGCTGACTGAAAATCCGGCAACCCTAAACACCTTTTACATGCACACAAAGTTCCTATAACTATAATAAGCCTTTCTTCAGCAGCTCAGCAATGGCTCTTTATCAGCATGTTTATCAAGGCTGGCGGCTGACAATTAAATGTTAACAACATGTATGTGTTCCTTCCACCGTGTTTGTCTAAGCTTCCACCGCAAACCTTTTTATAAATTCCTTCACCTGGGATCAAAGAGTCTTGTGGGTTTTGTGAAAAAGAGAGAAAAGGAAGAAAAAGGAAAGAAAAATATGTTTTCCTCAAATTTATGGGTAGTTAAAAATACTAGGCACACACAATTAACGTCAGGGTCTGATGACAGGATAGGAAGAATTTAAATGGAAGAAGAATAAATTGTTTCAGGACTTGAAAGGGGGGGGAGTTTGGAGCAGGTTAAGTTATCCCTATAGATATTACGGCAGCAGTATTTGATTCCACTTCTGTAGAAAATAACAGCTGGTAAGCATGGAGCCTTTAATCTACTACAGTGCTGTTGGGTGCCCACTTTAGTATAAGATTTGGTAGCTAGGGGACAAAAGCTGTTGATGGATCCACACAATTACCTGCACTAATATTGCTCTCAGCTGTCTGCTTTGACTGACGACACTGGATAAAGTTTAGTTAAAGTCTGGGAAAGGGCTTTTTAAAAAATTAGAGAGAAAGCAGGGGGAAAGGCTGCACTCCTATCTTTCTGATCATTCTGCCTACAAAGAGATGGGGTTGGGTTTATTTTGGAATAATTACGGCGAGTCAAAAGGACCACTGGTCTTGGATGTTGGTAATCCAATCTCTTTAAATTGAAATATGATACATTTTATGTGGCAGGCAATTGGCTTCGACTGGGCATGAGCCCTTTTGGTGTGTGCGGCCCCACTGAATTTTCTAGCCGTTGATCCGAAGGGTTGAACAATCTTGCGATGGCTTCAGTGTAAATTTAGCAGCACCTTTCATTCAGTTCACAAGTGTATAAATAGAATAAATGCCCTTTCATAATCCTATGGTGTCTTTGTGCTTAGAATATCATGTAGGTGAAAAAAAAGGGGTAGCTCAAATGATGGTGGGATAGAGGATGGTTTAAATGGCTCAATTGCCTGGATTTAATTTTTTTTCCCCAAAGGGTTCGATTATGTTGCTGAAATGAAGGAATCAAGCTTGCGAAAAAGAGGAGTAAATTTTTATATGAAGGATGGTGAGCACCACATGATTCTAGCCCTCAAAACAAATTTCTGGGCTCTTGAGTAATACCCATCTAACCTCTGTGTAAAAATCTCCAATGATGGGGAGTCCACTGCCTTCTGAAGTAGTCCGTTCCATTGTCAAAAAGCTCTATCAGGAACTCCTTTCTAATCTTGAACTAAAATCTCTTTTCTTGTAATTTGAATCCACTACTCATGTCTCAACCTCTGGAGTAGAGATGGGGACAAATATAAAAACAGATGGGTTTTTCTGATGAATATAGCTGATTTGTTAAATATTCATTGATCCGTATTTGTGGGTTCCAGAAACCCCCACGAATATGAAGGGACGAATATTTACCAGTTTTTATTCATCCTTCGTATTAAACAAACAAACAAAAAAACCCCACTATTGTACCTACCAGCCGCCAATCAGCTGATTAGCAGCAGAAAGGCAGCCACCACCCCACACAGCCACCCAATACCACAGCCTATCCCCCACCCCCTTCCTTTCCCTACCTTAGGCCCCATATATTCGTCTTCATTGATCCATTAACCTTGATGAATTACAGATCAAAATGAATCGCCATTTTTTTATTTGTCCCCATCTCTACTCTGGAGTCACAGAAAACATTTCAAATATTTGAACATGACTATCATATCACCTCTCAGCCTCCTCTTTTCTAAGGGAAACCTAGCCAACCCCCTCAACCGTTCTTCGCAGGACTTGCTTTCCCAATCTACAGAAACTATCCTTATCAGATCTCCATGATTTCCAGGATGGATGACAATGTGTGGGTTGCAGATTTCCTATGCGTTAGAGCAGTGATCTCCAACCTTAGGCCTCCAGATGTTCTTGGAATTGAATTCCCAGAAATCCTGGCCAGCAGAGGTAGTGGTGAAGGCTTCTGTGAGTTGTAGTCCAAGAACATCTGGAGGCCCAAGGTTGGGGACCACTGCGTTAGAGTCTTCCTCAGAAGGGGATATGCCTCATCTGGAGGGTACATGGAATGAGCTTGTAACCCTAGCTGGTAGCCTAGCCCAGAGAAACAGGAGGTGAAATTGGGTCTGTTCACAGAGAACTCATTCCTTCCAGACAAGGAATAAGACTCTGAAGAAGACCCTTCTTCCAATTCCAGAAAATGCTATCAGCTCAAAGTATTACTGATGTTGAGTTTTTTGCTTCTGTGTACTGTCACGTCACCTCCAACTTATGGTGACCCAATGATCTCCAAAATGTCCTGTTGTTAACAGCCCTGCTCAGCTCTTGCAAACTCAAGGCTGTGGCTTCCCAGTGGAGTCAACCCACCTCAAATTTAGTCGTCTTCTTTTTCTGATGCCTTCAACTTTTCCTAGCATGGAGTTAGCATCTTCCAATACTTTCCAGTATCAACAGAGTAGCTCCAGCTGTAGGAGCTGTGACCAAATAAAATTAGGTCCCAGATGGCAGTAGGGTGCTGGAAACAACTTCTATTCCTGCCATACTCCTTGATCTGAGCATCCAGTGTTCCTTGACTGGCAGACCTGGTGACAGGGTGACCTGGACTGCTGCCTGATTAGACCCCTGCATGCTCCCTATTTCTGATGATGATCTGGCAAGGCCTTCATTTACTTACACAGACACTGACACCGACACTCACCCACCCACAAACAGATCATTATTATCGTTGTTGTGGCTTTTCTGGGTTGTTTGGCCATGTTCTTACGGTTTTTCTTCCTAACGTTTCACCAATCTCTGTGGCCTGCATCTTCAGAGGACAGGAGTCTGTCTGTACTCTGGTGCAGTTTGCTTGGATAGTTGAGTATTTATAGGTCTGGGACCAGCTTTTGTCCTGTTCAGGAGATAGGGTGATTATGGTGATCAATGTGTTTTTTGTTGTGGGTGTATTGTTGCTATAAGAGGGAGAGATTATCTGTGGGTGTTGTTAGCTGGTCTTTTGTGTGTAGCTATCACAGGTCCAAGTGGCTGGGTAGAGTTTGTTGACCTTTTTGCAGGCTGTATTTTTCAGTGCTGGGAGCCCGGCTTTGTTGAGTTTTAGACTTTCTTCTTTTTTGCTGAAGCTCTACTGGTGTTTGTGGATTTCAATGGCTTCCCTGTGCAATCTAACACAGGGGTCAGGGAACCTTTTTACCTTTTACCCCCCAAAAAATTTATATACGCCGACATTACCCCCTTGATTCGAAAGGAAGGAAATCATACATTATTTGAATTAAAAATATTATTGAATCTACACAGGCTGTGTACCGAACTAGCAGGATGCACCAAATTTGATAAAGATGTGCACTATTTTTGCTGAAACACATTGAACTCCCGCCATGGTGTGGTATAGGGAGTAGCAAGGTGTCCAACGTGCCTAGCAAGTTGCATTATTTATTTATTTATTTATTTATTTATTTATTTATTTATTTATTTATTTATTTATTTATTTATTTATTTATTTATTTATTTATTTATTTATATCCCGCCTATCTAGCCAACTCAGGACCACTCTAGGCGGCTAGATTAAATTTTTGCTAGCTCACAGAGGATTTAATCATCATCAGTGGCTGCCAGAGTGGTGCTAGCAATGACATGCTTGCTAGAGACAGCCAACGCAGAACGGGGGGGGGGCTTTCCCTACCACTTTAATCATTTTATGTGTGGTGTGCAAAAAGGAACAAACCAGGCTAAAGGTCATGTCACCCACCCATGTGCCACAGCCCAATATCAAAGGACCAGTGTGCTTTTTTATTATCATCAATGGAAAACTCAGCAGTGGTCAGAGGATTGGAAAAGATCAGTCTACATCCCAATCCCAAAGAACGGAAGTGCCAAAGAATGCTCTAACTACCATACAATTGCACTCATTTCACACGCTAGCAAGGTTATGCTCAAAATCCTTCAAGGTAGGCTTCAGCAGTATGTGGACCGAGAACTCCCAGAAGTACAGTACAAGCTGGATTTCGAAGGGGCAGAGGAACTAGAGACCAAACTGCTAACATGGTGGATTATGGAGAAAGCCAGAGAGTTCCAGAAAAACATCTACTTCTGCTTCATTGACTAGGCAAATGCATGGCAGAAAGTGAGGAGGACTTAAAGAAGCTCTTAATGAGGGTAAAAGAGGAGAGTGCAAAAATGGTCAGAAGCTCAACATCAAAAAAAGCCTAAGGTCATAGCCACTGATCCCATCTCCTCCTGGCAAATAGAAGGGGAAGATATGGAGGCAGTGACAGATTTTACTTTCTTGGGCTCCATGATCACTGCAGAGGGTGACAGCAGCCACTGCTTCTTGGAAGAAAAGCAATGATAAACCAAGACAGCACCTTAAAAAGCTACCCTTCCCCCCACCTTAATTCAGTTTCTCTTTTGCTTGCCTGCCTGTTCATTTTCAGTTTTGAGTACTCTCTCTCTCTCTCTCTCTCTGTCTCTCTCTCTCTCTCTCTCTCTCTCTCTACACACACACACACACACACACACACACACACATCCATCCACCAACCCTCCCTCCATTTCCTCCCTCTCTCCATTTTGTACATTTAAATAAGCTTGATGAAGTCCTCAGTCTCTGGCACCTTTCTTCCCTCCTTCCCTTGCTTGCTCCTTGATCCTCTCTCTCCTCCTGCTTGTTTGCAGTGATTTCCAGAGGAAGCAGTCATTCAGAAGCCCCGCATTGATTGATTGCCTGGGGCTTGTCCCCAGCTGTAACCAATTAGGGAGGCTTATCTCCCGATCTCTAACAGAAAGGAGGATTTATGAGTGCCCTGCTGCAAGGAAGGAAGTAACAGGGAGAGGTGGGTTACAATTTGAGCTTTGGCTGAAGAGGGTGGGGGTGGGAGGGGGATAACACTCTGCTCATTACCCCCAGGATTTTCACTTTTACCCAATTTGGGGTAATTTTCACCTGTTCCCCGACCTATGATCTAACATAATGATTGCTGGTGTTATCCAGTACTTCAGTATTTTGAAATAGAATTTTGTGTCCACCTTGTTTTAGGGCATGTTCAGCTACTACCAATTTTTCTGGTTGTTTTAGTCTGCACTGTCTCTCATGTTCTTTGATTCTAGTGTCTTCTAAGGGGTTGCTGGACTCAGAGGAAAAATTGATTAAAAGTTTATGCAATACTTTAGTGGAGTAAAAATGGAAGAACATCTGGAAGGATTGCATGGTAAAATGGGGTCAAAATGTAGGTCATAATATAGAACTAAGTGCCTGGTCACAAATTTGGGAACAAAATTTTAAAATAACTAAATCTATAAATCTAAAAAAAATATACAGAATGTTTTACAGATGGTAACACTAGAGAAATTAACAGAAATGTATAAAAATGTTTCTAATAAGTGTTGATAACGTGAAAAGAAAGTAGGGAGCTTCTGTCATATGTGGTGGATGTGCAGTAGGGCCAAAGAGTTTTGGAAAACGATTCATGAAATGATAGAGAAAATTTTAGGGGTTAAAATTGCTTTAACACCAGAAATTTTCTTATTGAATATATTATCATTTACACTTGAAAAAAGAACAAGACTTACTTGACCTTACACCTAATAACTGCAGCTAGAATTTTATATGCCAGTAAGTGGAAGATGACAAAGGTGCCGACAAAGAAGGAATTTATTGAGAAGATTTTGGAACTAGCAGAAATGGATATTTTGACAGATACACTAAATGATAGACTGGATAATAATAAATGGGAACCTCTTTATACCTGGATGAAATCTACACCGATTTAAGTAGAAAAGATTAGATTAATATTATGTTAGAGAGTATAAGAGAAGATGAAATGAATGGAACATATCGTAACAAATCACTCTGGTTGCAATGGAGAGAAAAGTAGAAAAAATACAATTAAAAATATTTAGTAAAAAAAGAAAAATCACTAGCTGTCCATGATTCCAGTGCTAGAGATTAACAGAGTTCTCCAGCGGCAGTTGTCCATGCTTGCTGTTCTCTTTTCTGTTTGTTTGTTTTTGGCATCTGAGCTGTATGTAGAAAACAAACATGTTTTAGAGACCTACATGGGCAGCATGAAATTCCTAAGAAAGGCCAGCTGATATGACCAAAAAAAAAAAAAAAGAAAGAAAGAAAGAAAGGAAAGGAAAGGAAAGGAAAGGAAACAAGGAAATGTTTATTCCCCTCCAATTAAAGTAATAAGTCATTCACCATTGCCCTTTCCATTAATTGTTCATCTACAGGTATTTCGTCTTTACCTGTTAGAGGTGAGAGCCAATTTTCACTTCCTGTTAGCTCAAGGAGGAAGCCGGCAACCCAGCTCCAATTTCCTTCAAGCTTTGATTGATAAGCTTGAGAGAGTCTATGCTAGGTATGTAGGTCAGGAAGATAGCGACTCGCAAGGTGTGTGCCGAAACAAGAATGGAGAGAGAGAGAGAGACAGACAGAGAGAGAGAGAGAGAGAGAGAGAGACCACACAGGGAGAACTCAAACCATATTCCTTGCCTATTGCTGAAAACATGTGAGACAAATAAACACTTGGGCACAATGCCATCCAACTTGTTACGGGTTCTGTATCCAGCGCTAAGTTCTGGCTTCTTATCTGTGATGTGTGCACAGGATTGCTTCCTGAAAAATTTAGACGTTGCCCAGTTCTTCTCTTTGGCTGGAATTTTATCAGCAACATTTCCTGTGCCAATACACAGAAGACCCTTTAGTGCAGATTTTAAACATATCGGACTGTCACTTCGCATACCTCTGTGTAGGTGACCATCTCATGGTGCATTTCAACACTTGCAACAACAAACAACAAACATTTAGGGATTTTATTGTTCATGGGGATTGGCTCTGTCCAAAGTTTTGTTCGGTCCTATTGCCAAATCTGCTTGTCTGGTGAGGCAAACGGGGAGTAATTGGGGAGAGGACCCCCAAGGGCTGAACTTTACTTTACCAGACCTCTCTTAAAGGACATGGGAATGAGACCGTGTTAAATGAATAGAACTCATAAGTATTCATGAGTCCAACAGAAACTCACAAAATTAGTGAATGCACAACTATAACAATAAATTGAACTTATTATACAGTATTTCAGGTGTACGAACAATGGTGGATTTCCCCCACTCCCCCAATTCAGATAGAGAAAATAGCATGTGTTCCTCCACAATCTTTGGCAAAGCAAAAGGGAAATGTAGAATACTCTTCCCCTACTTACTTTAGACTCTAAGAAAGTGCTTTGTGCTGTTAAGACTTTCTTGTTTGGATTCCACATTGTGCCTCCTAAGAAATGTTTACGTGAACTAGTTCTGCTGCTACCTGTTCTGTTCGTCTGAGTTATACACCAGGCACATCCCCCCCCTTGTTTGTTTAGCACGTCTCCCAGCACTTTTTAATTGGGTAAGTCCATCTTCTTCCCCCGCTTCCCTCTTCTGCCCAGGTGTCAAATCTTCAGTTGTCAGGTGGGTCTCAGTTTGCATGCCATTTTGGAAGCTGACGGACTTACCAAGGTATGGCTGATTGAACAAACTGGAACAGGGGAGTCAACAGAACTGCAGGTGTGCGCAATCTGTGAAGATCACTGCTAATCCATTAGGTACTAGAACCCCCTGCGATGGGGTGGGGGGGGAAGAGATCAGATAGAAAAGGCTAAGTGAAGTGAAAAAGAGAGACGCACAGAGAGAGAGAGAGAGAGAGAGAGAGAGAGTGCAAAAGGGGAAGGGAATTGAAAATGTGGTTTCCTTCCCCCAGGTGGTTCAGCAGTTTGAGATTCATTAAATGCACAGTTGATTTTTCTTTTAAAAAAATACATTTCTTCCTGTTACACTTACAGTAAGGCTCATTTATGAATCTCTTCGGCAAAATTTCAGTGCACTGAGACAGTCTGAGGAATTTAGGGGTGGGTGCAAACATCACTCAGATGTCTTACTTTGTTTAGATTTTTTAATCTCACCCTATGATGAGTGCTCTTGGTAGATCAGGAAAGGTTTAAAGCACCAGAGGAAAAAGTGAACAGGGAGAAGCCACCAGCTGAGAAAAACAGCAAGCATTCCATGCCAAAGCAAAAAGGAAGTTCAGAATATTCTTGCCTTCTTTATTTTAGACTATTTTATTCATTGTGACATATTTCCCATTTTTTTTTCCTCCAGGGAGTTAAAGGTGATACACATGATTGTCTGTATTTTATCTTCAGCAATGTCATAGGAGCACATTAAGACAGAGGGTCACCCTTGAAAATGTGTGGAACTATGTGGCCATGTTAAGAGAAAAAACTTATAAGCAGCTAGTTATAAATAACTAGTTACTTATAAATAAATAACTTATAAATAACTAGTTATTTACAAATAACATGTAACCCAGCTTCTTCTCAAAAATAAATATGTAAATACAGTATATTACATTACGAGGATAACATAATGAGGAGTATCCTAATTCCTTTGAAGAATAAATGTAATAGTTTTAGTTATTTAGTTCAGTTATAAGTTATAAGGTGTGGCCTTACAAAACAGTGGAGGAGGAATACCATATGGTTCCAATATTTGTTGTAATGCTGTTATTTGGGTTCTGTTGAGGGGATGTCTGTGAATTTCATTGTATGGGTATACTGTGTATATACTTACAATGACAATAAATAAATAAATAAATAAATAAATACATAAATACATAAATAAATAAATAAATAAATAAATAAATAAATAAATAAATAAATAAATAAATAAATAAATGATTAGTTGGCTATGAGGAGAGTGTATTTTGTACTACTAGCAGCAGTTTGATTTCTCAGAGAGGAAATTTAAAGGGCAACTATTTTAGTTACACCTTTATAAACAGAAAAGTAAACTTGAACTGTAAGTACTTGGTGGGTCAACAAGGAATTATCACAACTTTCTCTAATTACTTTCCAAAAGTAATTCTCCAAGCATCTGGATCATTCATATAATAGCCATATCTAAATCTACATGTGTAAGTAACTCCACAATGCATGAGAGCAACTGAGGAGAACTGATTTGAAGCAGCGTACTATGTGAAATTAATACTGATGTACAGAGTGGAACAAATGCTTCAGGAACTTAAAGAAATTTCATCTCCCTTTAGCATCCACCCACACAATTGTATTCTTTTAATTTATCAGGTGCTTGTGCACACCTGTGATATGTTGGCAATGCTACACACATATCAAATCTCCTGAACATATGACCTGTTTTGGTTTTATGCTGTTGCTACTAACCAGCTGGACAAGCTCTGTATATACAGAAAAAACGGTGGTTCGTGGTTATTCATGAACCACAAACCACAAATATTCTGAACTTTAAAAAACACACAAACCAGGAACCAGCTCTTTTTTTTAAGTCCATGTGTGTGTGTGGGGGGGAAACTAACCAGGAAGTTTGTTAAATCACTAAAAATGTTTGTTGGTTCAGTTCATTTTGGTTTGCCAGTTTTAACAAACTTGAACCGATCCGAATGAACAAACCTGTGATTTTTTAATGAACTTCCTGGTTCATGTCCATCTCTAGTCATTACTTACCCATTTATAGATTTTGGTGGGTATTCAGCCTTATTTCTCAATCTCAGGATTGAGTGTGACAATTGACGTTTAAAAATCTCAGGCCCAAATCCAGCTGCTAGTCCTAACTGGAATGGACCCACTGAACCAATTGCTGAATGGTGAGTTGATATTTAACGAAATGCTATTGATTCATGGATCTCTTCCACTTAGGTTGATAATTTGGATTTAGGCAACTCTTTCTTCCCATTCAGTTTATGAATAAATTGGCAGACCAAGTGTATCAAACTCCTAAAAAGAATATTCCAAAATAAAATAGAAAAGAAAACAATGGCCCACAGAACAGAAACAATCAATATACAGTACTTTTCAGTCTTAAAGAAAGAAAACACCAAAGATTACTGTAAGATCTTCACATTAATTTCCTATGGAAGCAAAGTGCTGCTCAAAACTTTACAAAAAGACTTTTAACATGTATGAAGTGAGAAAGCCCCAGATGATCAATTTGGATTCTAAAAAATCAAGAGGCACTAGATATCATATTGCAAGTATACGTTGGCTAAAGAAGAAATTAGTTTGTGCTTTATAAACTATGTGGATCATGAAATGCTATGGATTGCTGAAAAAGAACTGGATGTGCCACAACATTAAACTGTATTCCTATATAACCACCCAGATTAGAGCTTTGGTCTAGATGAGCGGGATAGAAATCCAATAAATAAATAAATAAATAAATAAATAAATAAATAAATAAATAAATAAATAAATAAATAAATAAATAACCTATACTATGGACATTACGATACCGTTAAAAATATGGTGAAACAGAATGATTTCCCATAGGCAAAGGTGTAAGAGAATGGTGTAATTTATCTTTCTGTTCCATTTATTTACAGTATATGCCATATGAAAAATTGGACTAGATTCTGATGAATGAGGAGTGAAAATGGGTGGAAGAAATGTTAATAATTAAGCATGTTGATGACATCAACCTATGAAACAACTGCTGATGTTGTAAAAGCAAGATTATAGTATAATCTCAAATGGACAAAAATGACTACAGAAGCGATGCAAGACTTCAGTGTTGATAGTCAAGAAGGCAAAACTGTTAAGGGCTTTCTATTGTTATCATTGTATAGTGCTATAAAACTGTTATTATATATTAACTGTTTTTATCTTGTCTGTTGTGAGCCGCCCAGAGTAGACAATGTCTAGATGGGCGGCATGTAAGTGCAATAAATAAATAAATAAATATCTTGGTTCAGTCATCAATCCAAAGACTCAGCCAAGAAGCCAGAACAACCATTAATGAGTTGCTGCTCACATTTCTCGTCATGCACCTAGTTATGCAAATCAGGAATGGGAGGGACAGCTGCTCAGAGTGGTCTATTAGATCAGATGGGCGGGATACAAATCAAATCAAATCAAATCAAATCAAATCAAATCAATCAATCAATCAATCAATCAATCAATCAATCAATCAATCAATCAATCAATCAATAGCAGAAATGCTGCTTCATTTTGTGCAATTGCACTAAAACCTGCATAAGTCTCCAATGAGAGCTCTGGCCATCACATGTGTTTATGTGTGCATGCGCGTGGATGCATACATACATGCATTCTCTCTCTCCCTCTTTCTCTCCACTCCCCCCCCCCGAGCTCTGTCTTTTGAATCTCTTGCTTTCACCACTTTTGTGCAAATATGACCCTTCAAACTTCCCTTCCGTGCCTTTCCTACTTTACTTTAAGGCTGCAGCTGGAGAAAAGCCCCCTTTGATGCCTGGCAATTAAAACATTTTTGTGGTTTGTTTCCTTATCTACCTGCTTAGACCTAAAGAAAGATGTTCTGACAAGAAAAATGGTGCAAACTCAAGAGCAAATACATCTCTGAACGACTTAGGCAGAGGACAGAGGGAGGTTTAAGAGGTAGAGAAGGTTGCCTTTGTTATGGGAAGCCGTTACTTTTTCTCTGTGTTGTTTCAGTGCAGTCAAGTGTGCTGGTGGAACACAGCAGATTGTATATGTAATTGTGCATCTCACCCCACTCCCACCTCCAAATGTAATTAAATTACCTGAGAGAGGACAGCATTTTATACTGATGGAGCTCCAGAGCTTCCTGTTCTGCCAGGGGCCAGCAAGGAGCAGCCTCTCAAAACACGTGCCCTTTAGGCCCCAAATACAGACCCAGGTCTCCTGAGATCCACCAACTCTCCAGAAGCCCTGAGGCCTAGTTGAGGGATTGACTGGTTGGTTGACGCTCCAAAATTGAAAATATTGCTCCTGACCATTTTATTGCTTAAAATTTTTTAAATGCCTAAAACAAGCGGAGAACATAAGTCTGTGAACATATGGCAAATGGTACCCATTAGCTTCTGAAGAGGAAATCTGAATTTCAGGATCCCTACTTTTTTCCTTCAGTGAAGGGCATTGAAGGGGTGGAGGACAAAAATATCCCCAGTGAGATATCCTTACACTTTTATAATTCCTTCATTGCTGTCATTCCAAGTCACAGTCTTTTCTTGATTTCTTGGCTGTGATCTCCATTTGGACTGAGGATTGGACTACAATTTATTTTTTTATTTGATTTATACCCTGCCTATCCGAGCGATATGCCCACTCTAGGCGGCTACAACATACAACATCTTTAACTATTTCAATGTCTTCATTGTCAACATTAAAGTTGTGTAGTCATTTTCTTCTTCTTAATATTCAACTGTAGTCCTACCTTGGCACTTTCTTCTTCTATTTTTGTCAGAAGTCGTTTCCCATCATTGCCGCTTTCTGCCAGTAAGATGGGGTCATGGTCATCTGCATATCTTAAATTATTGATGTTTCTTCCACCAAGATTCACTCCTTCTTCATTGAAAAATTAGTCCAGGTTTCTTTATGATAGTTTCTGAACAGCAGTTAGCAATAGAAAAATGATAAAATAATAATAATCATATGGTATTTGGGAAAGTCATTTAAGAAAAAGGAAGTGAAACCATGCCGGTCTGTAATATTACTTACAGTTAGTAATGTTTATGAGCTACATTTTCCATTAGATTGGCACCCAAACCACTAGCAATATGCTATAAATAAATAAGCCTGGTAAGACATCAGAAAAGTTCATGTTTTCTCTGAACACTCAGAAGCTTCATTCAATTACACTTATTCTTCTGAATCCTTGATGTTGAATTAATAGCATAATTTCACAGTCGGATGCTTTACATCAACTCCTCTCTTCACCGCGCGGAAAGAGAAAAGCTGCTGAGGAAGTAGGATGAGCCAAAGTGTCCAAAATGTGGGAATCCCGCCTGCTACCTATATTTCCATCAGGAAATTTCAGATTCACCCACACTTCAGAGTGGCCCGCTATCAATTGTACACGATGAATGTACTGACAAAACCCCGCTGTTTTGCAGTGCAAAGCAGAGAAATATCAGTTTATGAGATCTGTGAAATCTGAAGATTCCTGCAAGAAAACTGGGAGCTTACTAGTCTCTTGCGCCTTCAATTTTTTTAAACTGAAAGACTGCAAGAATTATATGTGCTTACAAGAATCCCACCTCCTTTCATATTTCCTCTCTGAGTCACTCCTGATGTAGTGAAGGCTAGCTCAGGAGAACAACTCATTCAGAGATACAGCAGCCTCATTCTTTGAGGTCAGATAATTCTGTGTTGTTGTCACATCACACCTAGTCACATCTGAGGGTGAAGCATGGATGAACTGCTGATAGCAAGAAGACAAGCCTAGATAAACTAGACGATCAAACGGAGATGTATCGGACAGCCTCTTCAACAGATCGATGTGTGGAGCTCACTGTTCATCCCCCCTCCCCATTCTAATGGCACACGGTTGGGGAATTACTCCTTCAGATTTTGAGACACCTTGATACCTAACAGTGGATCCTTAATGGGCATTGATGGTCAGAGGGTGTTCCTAGAACCCCAAATGTGGTCTGTAATATATATATATCTGTGCTCTCTCTTTCTTTTTCTCTGTGTGTGTGAGGTGTGTGTGAACGAGAGTTAGAAAAGTATTCCCGAAGGCTTTCCCAGCCGGAATCTGATGGTTGTTGTGGGTTTTTCGAGCTCTTCGGCCATGTTCTGAAGGTTGTTCTTCCTGACGTTTCACCAGTCTCTGTGGCTGGTACCTTCAGAGGACTGGAGTAGGAACAGCAACAGAGCATGGACAGAGTTCCTACTCCAGTCCTCTGAAGATCCCGGCCACAAAGACTGGCGAAACGTCAGGAAGAACAACCTTCAGAACACGGCCAAAGAGCGCGAAAAACCCACAACAACCATCAGTTAGAAAAGTGTTTGCCTGGAAATGTGCGTGCCAGGAGAGAGAAATGGAAGTTGAAAGAAGTTTTGAATTATATCCAGAACAAAAGGAAAGAGAGACAGAGAGAGAGAGAGAGAGAGAGAAAATCCTCCTTCACTTACTCTCTTCCATGTAACCACCACCAATGGACAGCATTAGGTGGGACCTTAAACTGGGCAGGCTGAAGAGTTCAGTTAAGTATGTGCTTACAGTGGACCCTCTACTTAAGGAATTAATCCGTATTGGAATGGTGGCTGCAAGTCAAAAAGTCTGTAAGTCGAATCTCCATTGACCTACAATGCACTGAAAACCGATTAATCCCATAACCAGTGGTTTTTATTCTATTTTTATTCCATTTTGGTTTTTTTCTGGTCTGTAAGTCGATTCTCTGGCTGCAAGTCGAATCTAAATTTTGCAGCCAGAGAAGTCTGTAACTCGAAAAGTCTGTAAGTCAAGCCGTCTGTAAGTCGAGGGTCCACTGTATTTTGCTAGCCCCAGTCCTGTAATTCTGACTCATAGGGGCTCTCAGTTTTCAGGCAGGATTCTTTCCTGGCTTACCCAGAGATCCCTAGTGGTCTCCCATCCTAATAGTAACCCTGGTTCACTTCCTTTAGCTTCTGAAATTGGATGAGATTGGTGTGTTCAAGTCTGGCGGCCATCCCAAAAGACAAAGAATTAAAAAAAGGGAGGGTGGAGCTGGGCTGAGCTTCGCACTCCTTCCTCTTCATCCCTATCAGGTCTACCCCTGACATTCAAGTGACATCTAAAGAAGGGAAATTGCTCTGCACTGAATCAGCCTTTTCCTGCGTCTGCATAATTACATCGATCATTGTTAATTGGCACCCATGTAGCTAAATCAATCAGAACGGGATCCATTCACTTATCTCATATAGAGTCCTCAACATATTAATACAAATTTCTATGATGTATTAAAACACGGCAGAGCTCGCTGGGGAATGCAAAATAAAACAATTTTGCTTTCAAAGAACAGGTATAATTGGTACGTTAATTGCAGTCAACTTTACCTCTTTCAATATTATTAACCTCCTGATTTTCTGCAGTGTGGCAAATGGGAGAAGATCATTCTTCAGTACACTCTCAAGAAGGAGATTAAATAATAGGCACAAATGAAGTCCAAATCTAGTACACCCCCCTCTCCGAAAGATATGTCTCCCAGCTGTCTCACTAATATATCCCAAGTCTGAGATAGCTATCGAAGCAGTCATCTGGCAGCCAAGACTTCAAATTATAGCAATTATGACAGTTTGTGCCAATAGCCAAGAGGTGGGGATTTTTTGATGTGGTTAAAAATAACATCTGTTTAAAAAAAAAATCCAAGAAAAATTACATTGTGCTAATTTTCTGATAAGATAACGCCGGAGCTAGGCAGTGTGTCTTTTAGTGCAAGTTTTCAATTACATTACTTTCCTTCTGGGCTTTTGGCACCTCATCTCTGGGATATGATTCCATTCTAAGGAGTTCATTTGTTTTAACTTCCTTAATTAATTGTTTTGTATAGGTTTTTGCCTTTCAAGCCAATCTCAATTTTCTAGACTTATTAAAGAAGCCTCGATTGCCATGGGATGATACAAAGCACAGCACAGTTAACTTCTGTCTTTCACACGCAAGAGTTCCCATGTTGGTCCGCTAAACAAAATAATAGCACGTAATTTAGAGGATAACAAATGACAAGGGTCTTGCAACTAGGAGACTGAAAAACCCAAAGCATTTTAAAAAATAAAATCATTTTTTTAAAAAATCAAACTTGAAATGTACCAGCCAAATAATCAGTCTGGATGAACCCAGCCAAGCCCAAATTAAACAGTGATTTTATTGTAAGTTGACTCAGAAGGGCACCTGACTTTTTAATTTTCTTGTTCCATCAGCTTTTCAAGTAATAATCCCATGTTACATATGCATACCCCAGTCCAACAGAAAGACATGTGGTCCTTTTGGTTTACCAGGGTGCTTGAGTCAATGAATCAGACTGGGAGACACTTCAGGCGCAACTATGCACAGAACATGGGAGTCAATGCAATCACATACACGTAAGAGCTCATTATCACATTTGCTCCATGTGAAGAAGGCCACAAAGAAACACGGTTCCTTTTCCACGACTGTGTCTTTGGGACATGAACTGGTGGAGTTGAACTTTGAGGTACCATCCAGTGGTGTGCCAAACGCCTCTGGAGCAGGACGTCAGGAAAAATAGGGAGCAGACATGTGTGGACTTTCTATGTGCCTATGTGTACAATTGTGCCTTCTGGTTCACAGACACATTCTCTCACATAGGTGAGAGAAAATCCTCAGTGTTTTCGACAACACTGGCTGTTTCGACATTCAAGTGGCTCACAGCAGCCATAATGAACTCTAATAAAAACTTCATTTGGAGTGAAGGATACTGGAAAAGATAGTGCAGTGGGAGGGTGCACAGAATACAACCTGTAGGCTTCTGCTCTCAGCCCTCATAGTATACAGACCACGAACAACCAAAGTCAGCTATACAAAATATATAAGAATTAGGGGAAGCATTAGATTATACTTAGCAGTAGCTCCTGAGAAGACAAGATCATTGATCTCAGTCTTTGGACTGGAAATCTAAGGAAAGAGATGCTTCCAGCTTAGAAACAACAACACGGTCAGCTAATCCAGAAGCAGTTTCCATTCCCCTTGCCTCGATGTACTCTTGCTTCTGTGACATCAGAAGGATCCCCCTCCTGGTCTCAGACTTTGAGGTGCATTCTCATGGATTCAGGGCATTTAGACATGCCCTGTGACATCACAAAACTATGTGTCTAGGTCTCAGACTTTGGCCTTGAAATCTCAGGCAAATGGAATATGCAACCTCAACTAACAAAATACAAGAAGACTCTTTCAGAGGTGATTCATTTTCCAAGCTCTTTCAAATTCACTTTTGAACCAGGACGACAGTCTGTCTAACAGCCACAGTGAGTACAGTAGCCCTAAAGTGAACATGTATAAATGGTTCTTGGGGGTCTAAATATCAAGAACAAAAGGATATATGTGCAAGGTAGCCAAGTGAGCAGTTTCCTATTCCCTATGATAATCGTTACTTATTGAAGATCACCAACCAAACAGGCCTTCCTTTCCCGTCTTCCTTCCTACCATTCTTCAGCCCATCTACATTTTTTTTAATCTCTAGAAGGCTTGACCCTTAATTTGGTATTTTTTGGCCTTGGTATGCATTGCCTTTTTGCTTGCTCTCTCCAATTAGAAATCTTCCTTTTCTCTCTGCTAGTAATGTCCAGTCAGAACACCTCTCCTCCCCTCTGACTCGAAGAGAAGAGAGGGGAGGAGACCAATTATAAGGGTAGGAGAGCCTCTATGAACATTGTCAGTGGTGTAAGACAGAGTTAAAGGGCTCAAATCCTGCTCACCTACCCAACTGTGTAAGGAATATCATGTAAGTGTTTCCCTTCAGCAGGCTTTTCTTTACTTGAGGGGATGGGGGGAAAGGAGGAGAGAAACCTGTGCAGTTTTGGTTGTTCTGGGTTTTTCGGGCTCTTTGACCGTGTTCTGAAGGTTGTTCTTCCTGACGTTTCGCCAGTCTCTGTGGCCGGCATCTTCAGAGGACAGCAACCTGTCCAGAGCACAGGTTGCTGTCCTCTGAAGATGCCGGCCACAGAGACCGGCAAAACGTCAGGAAGAACAACCTTCAGAACACGGCCAAAGAGCCTGAAAAACCCAGAACAACCATTAGATCCCGGCCGTGAAAGCCTTCGCAAATATACTGTGCAGTTTTCCTTATGTGTGTCTGAAAAAGATTCAGCCACTGCTACTTGTTGGCCATTATAATTTAGAATCTGTCAATCAGAAGGCAGAGAGCCAATGGGCATCTTGTTAGATGTTCATGGGCACAATGGAGATATGCAGGAACCCAGTGTTTTTATTTTTGTTTTAAATTTGTATCATGGGGATTCATGGGCATAGTATACCTTTTTAGCTGGAGCGCTGGAATCATTGCAAACTGCTTTTACCATTTGCATGTTTGAAATTTTGGCCTGGGCTTATAAAATTTCATCCTTATTATTGTTTTATATTAATATTGTCCCTAAAGACAGTTCCATGTTTATAATAAAGACAGTTCCATGTTTATAATAAATAAGGAGGAGAAATCTACCTGGAAAAGGATGTTGTAACATGTATTCCTGAGGTGGAATATTAGTACAGAAAGCAGATCATTAGCCTGCCCTGTATGACAAAGTTTAATTCATTATTAAACTGGCTATTCATTCATTCATTCATTCATTCATTCATTCATTCATTCATTCATTCATTCATTCAGTCATTCAGTCATTCAGTCATTCAGTCATTCAGTCATTCATTTAAAATATTTTTATCCCACCTTTCTCCTTAAAAAGAACCCAAGGCGGCTTACGTAATTAAAAAGACAATATCTAAAACTGGGGAAGAAAAACATTAGGCATACAAATCTTTACAAAGAAACAAGTGTTATATCAAAAGCAGTCATAAAATCATATTTATGCCACAGGTGGCACTACAGTTTTCTGATCAGCAACCCTGGACTTTCTGTACTACCTGCAGTCTATTCCAGTACTTGCCTCATAGTAATGCTTTCAGAAACCTCTGTATTACCTTAAATTATCACTGCAAGTCCTGTCGATTTCAACACATGATACTGAAGCATCTGTTCAAGTCAATGGGGCTTTGAAATATTGAGTTCATTGGATTGTTCCCAAAATTATTGTTGGGTGGGATAGTGTAGGTTTAAATCAAATGCTGATTGCTAAACTATCAAGGAAAAGTTCTTTGAGATGAAGAACAGTTAAAGATCTTAATTCATCTCCTTTAAGCATTTTTTATGAACTTGTCAAACATATATTAAAGGGAAAAGGGAGGAGAATGTCAACAACAAAAAAGGCTTTGTGCCATAGAAGCTTTCTTTTGTGCAGGAGACCATACATTTTACCTGTCTGATTATGTACTGTAGTTGAATCCCTCTGTGGCTCAATAAATATCCACCAGTCAAGTATGGGAACCAAAACTGCATTCTGCATAAGCAGTCATGGTGCTATTTAATGGGGGGTTGGAAGTTGCAACGCCCGCACCCCATAAAACTCAGTCCCATAAAGTAATATACTGAGACAAACAAAAGACAAGGGGCAATCTATGCAATGCATAGTTTCAGGTCTTCTTAGAAGTTATTTCAAAGGCACGTACACTTTAAGGGGGGGGGATAAGAAACATAGTTTGTCTTTGGGTCTTGAAATAACTCTTGGTGTTTTTACTTATGCAGCAGAAAAAGAGAGGTGGATGCAATAGTGGTCAGCTGCTTTTGTCAATGTAAACCAAAGGGAGGTGGTGGTGGTGGGGACATGTAGGATGGTGCTCCCCACTTTTGAGTCCCCAAATGTTCTTGGACTCCAACTCTCAGAAATCCTGGTCAGCACAGCTAGTGGTGAAGGTTTCCAAGAACATCTGAGGATTCGAGGGTGGGAACAACTTTACTATTTATTTATTTATTTATTTATTTATTTATTTATTTATTTATTTATTTATTTATTTATTTATTTATTTATTTATTTATTTATTTATTTATTTATTTATACCCCGCCCATCTGGCCTAAAAGGCCACTCTAGGCAGCTATATTAGCTATATTAGTTCAGAAACCTATCCATTTTGAAGGAAAGTAACCCTGAGTGCCCACTGGAAGGACAGATCCCGAAGCTGAGACTCCAATACTTTGGCCATCTCATGAGTAGAGAAGACTCCCTGGAAAATACCCTGATGTTGGGAAAGTGTGATGGCAAGAGGAGAAGGGGACGACAGAGGATGAGATGGCTGGACAGTGTCATCGAAGCTACCAACATGACTTTGACCCAACTCCAGAAGGCAGTGGAAGACAGGAGGGCCTGGCATACTCTGGTCCATGGGGTCACGAAGAGTCAGACACAACTTAATGACTAAACAACATTAGCTCAGAACCCGGTGTTTCCATTGTTATTAGTTAAGTGGGCCTGCAACAAAATGTCACAATGTGGAGTGCTTCTCCAGGTTAAGGTCCCAGTCGATAGCAGTCTTTCCCTTCTTTACAATGCTTCACTCCATCCTCCTTCTTTCTGATTTTCTAGGTTTTCTTCCGCCTTTCAACAGGTAGGCAGAATGCCATTGAGCATACTTCATCCACAATGAGACTTCGGGCTTTTTATCTTCTTCCAAGGGCTTCCATTTTGTCTCACAGACTTTTGGTGCTTCTGCAAACTTTGTTTCCCCCCCTCAAGTCTCCTAATCCCCTCCTTTTTTTCTTATTGAAAGGATCTGCACTTTGCTAAAAGTATACAGAAGAGTGTTGTTGTTACAGTCGTTGTTGTTGATCGTGATTCTGCCTGGCTTTAAATCCCATCTAGATAACTGAGTGATAGTGCTGAAGTCTATAATACTAATTACCAGAGACATGACCTTAATGTTTCACACTTAAAGTACATGGACAATTTAAAATTATCTACAAGCTCTCCGGATAAATTGAATAGTCTCTTAAACATTACTGAGACTTGCAATACGGATATTGAAATGAATTCTGGTGTTTATAAATGTCCCATTATCCATATCAAAAGTGGTTAATTCACACAGGGCAGCAACAAAGAGCTTATCAATGAATAATTTAGTCAATGTTTACAAAAGGGGGGTGAAAGCTATAAATATCTAGGCATCCATGAAAACGTCAATATAAACCACAAGGATCTTAAATCGTTATTAAGGATGGAGTACTTTGAGTGAAAGTAGTAGTCAAACTACTTTCACTCAGTCAAAGTAGTCTTTTGACTACTTTTGCATTAGTAATGCAAAAGGAAAAGTTATTGGAAGCCCCAGAATTAACCTGTTCCCTGGAATTATGGACTGAAAGTACAGTGATCTTGGGAAAACCAGAGTCCTCTTGTCAAAACATTGCTGCCATTCTCCAAAAGTATGTACAGAATGCCTTTATTTGCCATGGAGGAAACATAGACATGGGCTTGTTGACCTCAAGAATTGTTGTAAGCAGATTTTACTTACTTACTTACTTACTTACTTACTTACTTACTTACTTACTTACTTACTTACTTACTTACTTACTTACTTACTTACTTACTTACTTACTTACTTACTTACTTACTTACTTACTTACTTACTTACTTACTTACTTACTTACTTACTTACTTACTTACTTACTTATATAAATACTGTATATATAAAAGAATGCCCAAGCTGCAAGCCTCATCTTTGGCAGAGAGAGTGGCCCTTCAAAGGAAAGGGAGGACCCCAACCTGCAGACATTAGGGACCCCCACCCACAGGACATCCATCTTGTACAGGTTCAGGTTCAGTCTATTGCCCCCCATCCACCCCAGACAGACTTCTCTGCAGAAAAGTGAAAGGAGAGACAGAGCTGGGTGTCATCTGTATATTGGTGACACAAGCCCCCAAACTCTGGATGACTTTCCCCACATAGATATTAAATAGCGTAAATGAGGAATAAACAGTCAAACTTTGAAACGGCTTTCATGGGAATATAGCTCCATTTTATCAGATGACAGTAGAAAATGAAAAAGATCTAACTATTACAACTTGTAAATAAGAATGAAACTACATTAATGAAAGCTTCACAGAAACCATTACATGGACAACACCCCATTTACCACCTGCTTGACAATGTTAATAAGGAAGAATCGAATCTGTGGCTTAAATTAGGCCATCCTGAGGGTGAAACTGAGGGATTCATATGCACAATCCAGGACCAAGTTATTTGCACTAGATATCATCAGACAACTGAAGCAGGTATAAGTGATATATGAAGGGCCTGTCACAGGTCTAAAGGAACAATTTATTGTGTCATAACTGGATGCCCCAAGATCAAGAGATTATATGTGCAGGCATAACCAATTTTCAAAGATGATATTTCAGCAGATGGCTAAATCTTATGGAAAAATTACATATATTCTTCCATATTATAAATTATACCCTCTTTCAATTTTTGAAAACAAAACCATGTTACTATAGTGGGAAAGACAAATTATCATGAATGTAACAAGTGATTTTAATAATCCTAATATCTTTGTTATTCTGGATAAGCAACAAAAAACAACATATCTTGCAGAACTTCGAGTTCCATCAACAAACAGCTTTGAAAGTACAGAAAGTACAAAAATCGCAACGTACCAAAAATTAAGGGAAGAAATGACAAAACTATGTGTGCAAGATCAACTCATGCTCCTCCCCATAATAATTTCAGCAACTTTAGTCATTCCAAAATTTTTGGTTACCAGTTTGAAATAGTTGTTAATAGGTGCTAATGTTCTTCATGTATTTTTTTTAAATATATAATTTTGCAAACATATCATCTCAACCCACAAGGTTTTTTTAGGTCTTAATTTCTAATTTTCAGATATGACCTTTCAGTTCACCCACCAACCACCACCAGCAATGCGGAGAAATAAGACGGTGGTGATAATTTTAAAAGTCTTTCTCATGGCTAGCCTTGTGCTAATCACTTAACCCTTAGCATTCCTCATGTGTAAAATTAAAAATAAAATAATTGATAGCTCAGTGGCTTAGGTCTCTGGCTGTGGAGCCAGAGGTTAGGAGTTCGATTCTCCACGGTGCCTCCTTAACAGGGGCTGGACCTGATGACCTTTAGGGTCCCTTCCAGCTCTGTAGTTCTAAGATTATAAGATTAATAGGTTGCCTTACTTCAAGTCCTTCTGCAACTCTGCTATCTAGTTTTAAAGTTTGGTGTTAGAAGCCCTAATCTCATTTAGATTCACCTGCTTTTGCACATGAATTGCCCTAGTATGTACCTCATGTCATGCAGCAGGTAATTGAATCTTAAATCACCTTCGTGACTCACTCAGCACCTGTGTCCACTTAGGTGATGGATCTTAGAATTTCAGCTTTTAAAAAAGTGAATCCCAGGAAGCTGAAGTCCATCAGACCTCCCACTCGCATTCTGTCTGTAGACAAAATGGACACTGCTTTCCTTGTTACATATTCAAACCATGCCAGGGAGCCCCACTCCATCGTTTCTGGCTGTCTATAAATAGTTCTGCATTTAGAGCTCACAGCGTAAGCTCAGTACCTTGTTTATTCTCCCTGTCTAACTTGTGAGGCATTCATTGTGGAAATGACGAAGAGATTCGTGTTCAGTGGGAAAATCAGGATAAGGTAGACGCCAATCACAGAACAACATGAGGGAAGCACCATCACTGAGTGACAGACAGGTGTCTGCTAGAGAGTCTCAGGTAGCCAGACTGCCTTGCTCTCCTCCCTGGACTGTTCCCAGATCTAAAAAAAAACAGTAGTGAGACAAACACAACTTTGGTACTTTTCGTTTATGTCAGTGTCATCTTCCTCCTTTTGACAAAAGGACAAAATATAGAAAAAACAAAATTTGTTTTCACGAAATCTATTTTTTTTTCCTATGTCCAAAATACTTACCTACACAAATATCTACTTCTGTATAAACTTTTAGCCTTTATACACATGGACACAGCTGTTTAAATACTGATCTTCAGATGTGGTTTACTAGCAGCTGCTATTATTTACAGTGGGCCGTTTTATTAATCTTTTGTTTACCTGCTTATTTTATATACCACTTTACATTTTATAAGATTGTTTCTTTTGTATCTTATCTTATTTCTTCTAGTTACCTGTCTTGGGCACCATTTGTGTGGAAGAAGAATTGAGGTAGGCATGAACTAAAAAACGATCCAGGAAATTTGTTAAAAATCACTGGTTCATTGGTTCAGATTCGTCCAAACTACAAACTTTTTTTATGATTGATAGAACTTCCTAGCTACTGCCCACTCAAAGGCAGCACTGCAGGAATCCGTGCCCCGCCTCCTTGTCTGGATGGGCAGCTGCTGGAGGAGGCAGAGGAGAGAAGCAGCTGCTCCTGCTGGGACTGGACGAATGCCAAAGAGAAAGAGAAGTGCACACTGCAGTGGAGGATTCAGATGGATGGGTGGGGAAAAGAGAATGCGTGACACCTCTAGTGCTGGGACAATGAACTGGTACGAACCTTTGAACTGAAGTTTGTGCCCATCTCTACTCTGTTCCCAATATTGTACTTTGTTGTCATCTCAGCACATCTGAGCACAAGGCAGTGCTTGACACATTGCTACTAAACCTCTTCTAATTTTAGGCAGCTCATTCCTGGTAGAAATAAAAGTATCAGAAAGTCACATTTTGTATGTTTGTTTGTTTAAAATATGTTTACCCCATCTTTCTCCTTAAAAGGACCCAAGTTGCATTTCAAATGGAGTGAAGCTACCTGTTGTTAAGTTAAAATTGTAGAATATAATACTGTTGGATTCTCATTATTGGAAAAAGGAATACATTCAAGGAATAAAGGAATAAACTACTTCTGGGATCACCCAGCCTATCAAGCCAAATATAGACAACTATCCTGCTCGCTGGCATCTTTTTAATTTTTTTAATTCTCATATTAGGCAGCAAAAAAGAGAATGTTTATTGAACATGGTAGGACCTGATGGAGCTGGTGGGTGTGCTGTGTGGGTATTTTGGACTACAGCTCCCAGAATTCCACATACTGGCTGTGGGATTCTGGGAATTGTAGTCTAGAGGACCACCAGAACTTTCCCACCTTGATGCAATGAATGCAGTCCATCTTGCTAGGTCTTTGTGTCGCGAGAGGGTAGAAAGTATGCTGCAAAATTATGTAGCATCCAATTAGCTATATTTACTGCCAGCGGAGGAGAAAATAACTCCACTATAACAAATCAATTGCTTCATTTTAGGCCTTGGTATCTCCTGAGAGATGCTAACACAGTAGGCCCAAATTAAGACAAATGCTTCCAATGGCAGATCAGCTGCAATGGTTCCCCAGTCCCGCTGCTCTTGAATGGCATTCCCTGTGGCTATAATTACCTTTAGTTGTTTTTCCCCCCTTTCTGCCAGCATAATCCAATTATAAACCAATAGCTAAACCCACAACATATTTGCTTGTTTCTTTGAATAGTGAGCATGTAATAGGGGACAATCTTAAAAGCATCGTGTTTAATACCTCCTAGGCAGCTGCGGGCACCTGCTTTATACTCACCATTTCTATGCTACTGACTGGACTTGAGGGTCAAAGGTCTAGGTGTCCAATTACGGAGGGATAGGTTTTAAATAGTTGTCAACCCAGCTCCTGAAGAAAGAAGGTGAATGGAAGGCTCAGACAGAAATATCCAGTCATATCAATTGTATAGTCACAGGAAGCAAGAAACAGAATGCTTTGCAAAATGCTTATCAGCATGCAGAAGAACTGCGCTGTGCAGCAAAGTGCTGGTTTTTGATTTAGCAAGCTCAGCTCCTTAGCTGAAAACATATAAAAGAGAATAAAGCTCCTGCACCTTTAATAATGTAAGGTAAAAATAAAGGTTCCCTTTGACATTTAGTCCAGTCATGTCCAACTCTAGGGTGCGGTGCTCATCCCTGTCTCCAAGCCTTAGAGCCAGCGTTTGTCCAAGGACCATTTCCATGGTCATGTGTCCAGTGCGACTAGACACGGAACGCCATTACCTTCCCACTGTGGTGGTACCTATTTATCTACTTGCATTTTTACATGCTTTCGAACTGCTAGGTTGGCAGGAGCTGGGACAAGCAACGGGAGCTCACACCGTTGTGTGGATTTGATCTTACGACGGCTGGTCTTCTGACCTTGCAGCACAGAGGCTTCTGTGGTTTAACCTGCAGCGCCACCACATTCCACTTTTTTAAAATAATGTACCTGGATAATAACAACACATGATGCCAGATTGATTCTGACTTATAGTGACCCTTCCCAGGGTTTTCTAGTTATAAAGTATTCAGAAGTGATTTACCAGTCCTTCCTTCTGGTTGTGTGCTGGGAACGGGCAGCTCACCAAAGGCTTACACAGGTTGGCTCTTCTCCCAAAGACTACAGGAGTGGGGATTTAAAACTCCCAGCCAGTGAGGTACTGATAAATTGGGAAGTGCTGATATTTACCATGGCAGTCCCCATAGCCACCTCTCAAGGAGATCCAAGAAATACTGCAGAGATCCGTGATAAGAGGGAAAGGAAGAATGGGTCTTTTTGTAAGCTAATTGTCCATTGAAGACCAAATGACCCCCAGTACTTTGCCTTATAACAGAGATGGCATGCTACAAACTACTGTTCTTGGAAAAGTCCATATCTTTCTGTGTTGACTCTGGCCAATCCCTGTTACTCAAAAGATCTGGAAGTTTCAAGTCCTCTATTACATTACTTCTCCTGACCTTTGGCCATGTGCTCCAACACACAAAGCTATTCCTCCAATTGTTTACATAGAGGAGCCCTCCCGCCTGCCAACACTTAAATATGTCTTCTTTTCCAACTCAACTCCCACCCCCTGAGAATAGCAATAGCTATTTGTAGGGAAAGGATGTAAAGTGTAGAAGGATGGGGGCTTGTGTCATGGGACTTGCTGTTAAGTCAGAATTAAATCACACCTGTGAGTCAACTGAGATTCCTCTTGGAGTTTTGTTTTGTTTTTCTCATTGACTCGGCAATTGGAACCCCCTCTCCCTTTTTTTCTGGGGGGAAAGGTTTGTTTTTAGTACTTGAGACTTGGTACCAAAATATGTATGGAAGTGAGAGCTGGACCATAAAGAAGGGTGACCGCCGAAGAATTGATGCTTTTGAATTGTGGTGCTGGTGGAGACCCTTGAGAGTCCCCTGGACTGCTAGGAGAACAAACCTATCCGTTCTGAAGTGAATCAACCCCGAGTGCTCACTGGAAGGACAGATCCTGAAGCTGAGGCTCCAATACTTTGGCTATTTCATGAGAAATCTCTCTGGAAAAGCCCCTGATGTTGGGAAAGTGTGAAGACAAGAGGAGAACGGGATGACAAAGGACAAGATGGTTGGATAGTGTCATTGAAGCGACCAACATAAATTTGACCCAACTCCGGGAGGCAGTGGAAGACAGGAGGGCCTGGTGTGCTCTGGTCCATGGGGTCACAAAGAGTCGGACACGACTTAACGACTAAACAACAGCAACAACCAAAAACTCAGACTTGGGACTGTGATCTAAAGACTTCTCTGCTATTCTTGTGAACATTTCAGGTCAAAGCAGCTGTGGGGAAAGCAAGGCCCATGTTAGCTTGTGTACTTTGCTTCATTTTTCAACAGCAGTGGTGCTCTAGGGTGGAATACTTTATGTGAGAACTTCTTTTTTATGTGAATAATTCTTTTTCCATGAACAGTAGTTCGCTAGTGAGTTCAGGAAGTGTGATTTCAAATTTTGAAGCTCCTTCATTCAGTCATACGTGTGCAGTTTTAAAGGAGACATTGTTAGTGTGAGGCGGGAGGCGAGATGGGTTCACCTCTCGTTGGAGTGCCGTCCCTTCTCAACACCAGGAAAGACTGTAGAGAGAGAGAAGATCACCCCGTGATCCCTCCAGAGATGACACAGGGACACCAGCAGGGGGCAGAAGTGGAGGAGATTACAGAGAACATGCGAAAGATAGAAGTAGAGGAAGGCAAGGGAGAAAAGGCAGGAAAGGGAAGTAGAAAGTGGGAGGAGACTGAGGCCGGAGTAGGGGAAGTGAAGAAAGGGGAGAGTCAGTTGCCTCCCGGATGGGAATGGATATGGATGCAGGCCATTTGCTGATATTAAGACTTGAGGCAGGCTCACTGTCAGAGTGGTGGAATCCTGTCCCACCCTCATTCTCTGTGCTTGCTACCAGGACTTATCAGCAAGAAGACTCACAAGCTGTATGTTGCTGGACTCTCTCCCTTGCTTTAAATGGCCCAAGTTTATGCACCCATCAGTTCTCTCCTTAGTCTTCTCCTCTCACTCCTGGCTTTTTGGCATGATACCATTACTACAATAGAGCAGCATATGCAGGAAAACCTTGACAGTGATTCCTGGAGCCAGGTGGGAAAGGGTGGAGATGGACACCCATGTTTCAAAAAATTGCCACTTGCAAATAACAATAACAACAATAAGGTTTTTGGTTAAAACTTTTAATTTTGATATAATACCAATCAATGTTTTTAAATTTTTGATTGACTGTGCCTGGGATATTTGAATAAATGTAATAATAAGAACAACATGCACTACATCCAAAAAGTGATGTGGACAAACTTTATTTACCACAAAAAATTGGAGGCCATAGGTTACTGCAAATACACCAGGCAGTAGAGCAGGGGGGGAAAGAAGCTCAAATTTTTATATGAGTAGAAGTAGAGAAAAATTATTTAAGGCAGTGAAAATGGAGAATATTTTGGGGGGAAAAACAGAAACAAAGGCTCAATATAAGAAGCAACAATTTGAAAATAAATTAAACCATTTGAAAAATAAACCACTACATGGACAACACCTGAGAAATATTGATGGAAAACATGATAATAATTCAACATGGGCATGGCTAAAACTGGGGACCATTAAGAAAGAAACTGAGGGCTTGATTTTGGCTGCACAAGAAGAAGTACTCCAAACTAATGTGATGAAAGCTAAGATTCAAGGAATTAGTGCTAAAAGCAAATGTCTACTCTATCAAGAAAAATATGTAACTGTGTCACACCTCATCTGTGAATGTCCAAAGACTGCACAAACAGATTACAAAATTAGAATAAAGTGGCAAAATTAGTGCACTGGTCATTATTAAAAAAATATTACTTGTCAGCCTCCAATAACCCGTGGGAACATTTAGTAGAGAAAGTGTCAGAAAATGAGGAAATCAAGATCTTATGTGATTTCCATATCCAAACAGATGGACACCTTGAACATAGCATACCAGACATTGTAGTAATAGAACAAAGAAATGTCTGGATCATTCATATTACAATTCCAAGAGATACTAGAGCTTAATATAAAGAATTGAAAAAACTAACAAAATACAGAGATCTAGCAATTGAAACATCTTGCTTGTGGATGAAATACACTTTATTGGTCATCGTAGTCATCGGGGCTTTGAGAACAGTATCAAGACATTTCACACAGTATTATAAGCAGTTGCCTCAAAGCTGAGTCATGGCAACTGGACTTCTTTCTTGTTAGCTTGAAATGTTTTGATACTCATCCAAGTAGCTTCAGTCTGAGGAGAGTTGGTAGGAGATCCCTGATAGATCCTCCACATTGGTTTCACTATCCCCTGGTCTGAATAGGCTCCTTAGATGGACAAAGGACTGGGGGTGAGGGATAATCCCTCTTCTGCAGTCCTTCTCCACTATCATGAGTCATTAAAAGTCATTAACACTGGTCTTTCTGGTGTGTGTGGTCCTAATCTTCCTGTGGACGGCTGAAAGGGCAGCATGATAAATAGGAGACAGATTGTATCTAAGGCTCCATCCCTGTTGAGTAAGGGATTTTCTATATGCACATGTATGGCTTCCCCGAACTCTCTCTCAAACCATCTATCTTCTTGGTCCAAAATGAGTACATCTTGGTCATCAAATATTTTGTCCTTCAAACGAAGGAGCACTGCTGACTGTGGTTTTGAGCAATTGCCCTTCCTGTGCTGGGCCATTCTCCTGTTTAGTGGCTGTTTGGTTTCTCCAATGTAGAATTCCAAACACTCCTCTTTGCATTGGACCACATATACTATATTGTTCCTGTTGTGTTTTGGTGTCCAGTCTTTTGAGTGGATGACTCTTTGCCTTGGTGTGTTTGTATGTTTGGAGTGCATAGGTATTTGGTATTCACCAAAAATCCTTTTGAGCTTTTCAAACACGCCTGCAATGTAAGGAATGACCAGGTTCTTCTGTCAGCTATGGGTCTCAGACTGTTCCTTTGTCCTTGCCTTTAACATTACCATGTTAAAGGCCCATTTTGGATATCCACAGACCTTAAGGGCTATCCTCAGATGTCCATCTTCCTTCTTCTCGGCTTCTGTGCAGTTGGGGATGTTTCTTGCTTGTGAATGAAATACATTTCACAGAATCTTCACAGTGGCAGATTTCAGAAATAACATCATCAGAGCTACAACAAAACAGCAATATTAGGAACAGCATGTATACTACGTCAATATTTAACAGATACAGCAGTGCCTCGCTTAGCGATCATTCCGTTGAGCGATGAAATCGCTTAGCGATGGGGTTTTGGCCATTGCCAGAGTGATCGCTTAGCGATGGCCCCTATGGGGAAAATCGCTTTGCGATGATCGCGGGGAAGCAATCATGGCAAAGCGACCCTTTTTGCACAGCTGATCGGTGATTCCAAAATGGCCACCGGAAAAACAAAATGGCCACCTGCTGTTTTGCCTCGCTTTAGAGGCACCGAAAATGGCCGCCCCTATGGAGCACCTTCATATAAGGCCAGTTTTTAAGCCCATAGGAATGCATTAAACACGTTTTAATGTGTTTCTGTGGGCTTTTTAAAAATCGCTTAGCGATTAAATCGCTTAGCAAATATTTCCTGGAACGGATTAATGTCGCTAAGCGAGGCACCACTGTACTTAGGTTTTTGGTTAAAACTTTAGCTGTGATGTTTTTATAATTTGTTTCACCGTGCCTGGTATTTTTTAACAACAACAAATAATACTTTGTCCTCAGCCATCACAATGCATCCTGAGATTTGCCTTCCCAACTGCAGACTTGGAAAAGCATGCCAGATCCCTGAGATTTCAGTCAGCACCCTGACGCCTGGCAAGTTGGCAATCCATTCTCTGACCAACTTACTGCTTCTGTGTGTTAAAGAGCTTTTTAAATAAACAGTAGAACAGGCCTAGAGCTACTGTATGTGCCGAAGTTCCTTCTGGTACATACGATAGAACCAACTCCAGTCATGGACTTAATGCTCCTGTTTGGGGAGCAGGGGCTAGTCTTTCAATCCTTAGTTGTTGTTTAGTACTTAAGTCGTGTCCGACTCTTTGTGACCCCATGGACCAGACCACGCCAGGCCCTCCTGTCTTCCACTGCCTCCCGGAATTGGGTCAAATTCATGTTGGTCGCTTCGGTGATCCTTACTAGACAGGAGTAAAATCTTCTTAATGCAAATTATTTTTTTGTTTTGTTTTTTAAGTTCTGTCCAGCAAAGTGGGGGTGGGGGAAGAAAGTTCTCACAGTTGGCATGGTTGCCTCAGGCAATCCTGGAAGAGGCATGGCCTAAATCAACACACTTTCTGATTTGTTAGTTCAACAAGGGAACTGAAGGGAAAAACCAGGCTGGAAACAGAGCGCAACTATATCTGACAGGCAAGCTGTGGCTTGCAGGAAAGAAAATGTTTCCAGCAAACACCCGCATTAGAGATTTATCTAAGGTGTGGCCTTCCCACTTAAGCTGTAGCAATTACCCAGAATACCAGTGCTAGTTGGTGGGGAGGTGGGGAGAGAGGCTCTTCTGAAGCTTTGTACACATTTAACCTTTTCGTGTCAGCCGGGACCAACCACAGCGTTCTGTCGAGGTCAAATCACAATCCACCTGTTGGCTTTTTTTAAAAAAAGAAAGAAAGAAAAAGAAAAAAAGAACAGAAAAGTAAAAGTTCTTCACTTCTTGCTTTCGACCCCTTACAACAACAACTTTAAGCCTATAGTTTGCCACTTACTCCCCTGCACACTGTTAATGTTATACAGAGAATATTTATTTATTTAAAATATTTTTGCCCCGCCTATGTCCTTGAAAAGAACCCAAGGCGGCTCGCAAAAATTATTTAAAGTTGAAAGTCGAAAGCCATGAGTGTACCATGGTGGTCAACATGAGTAAAAGATAATATTTGAAACTACGAACAATGAATACGGAGGCATCTTACACCATTAACAGGCAATATTAAGGCAAAGTTCCATAAGTATACAAAGAAAAGTCACTCTGAGAAATGGAAAACACAAAAACGGAAAACACAAGCAGTAATAAAAATCCAGTGAAAGGATAACAATCTGGAAGTAGTCCTCTAGAAGTTTTGCAGGTAAAACTTCAATGGGGGAAATGCATAAAAAATGCATCCAGTTGAAGATGTTGTGGAGTGCCACTACCCGGTATGTTCTAGAGCAGTGGTTCTTAACCTTTGTTACTCAGGTGTTTTTGAACTGCAACTCCCAGAAACCTCAGCTAGCAGACTGATGGTGAAGGCTTCTGGGAGTTGCAGTCCAAAAACATCTGAGTAACAAAGGTTAAGAACCAGTGTTCTAGAGTAACAAATTTAATTGGTGTCAGCTTTCATGGATTGTTGTCCATTTCTTCAGATACATACCTTCTCCAATCTTATGGCTGAGTAGTCTTTCATAGACTTCTCATCTTCCATTTGCTTCTCATGCTCTCCTTTAAAAGCCATCCAATTTGATGTACATGCTATCACTACACCTTGTGGCAAATAATTCCAACCTTTGACTTTTCTCCGAAGACTTCTTTTTTATCTGTCAGAAATAAATCATTGTTCATCTTCATTGGATGTTTTCAGGTTCTAGTATTATGACAAAAGGGAAAACTTTCCCACCTCCCCCCCCTCACACCATGTGGAATTGTATAAACCTCAGTCAAACCTGCTTCCATTTTTTTTCTCCCACTAAACTTTTTCTTCCCCTCCTACCGGAGAGTAGACATCATCACGACTGTCTTGATTTTGCATATGGCTACCCTAAACTGGTCCTATCACCTCCTGGCAAATAGAAGGGGAAGATATGGAGGCAGTGACAGATTTTACTTTCTTGGGCTCCATGATCACTGCAGATGGTGACAGCAGCCATGAAATTAAAAGACACCTGCTTCTTGGGAGGAAAGTAATGACAAACCTAGACAGCATCTTAAAAAGCAGAGACATCACCTTGCTGACAAAGGTCCGAATAGTCAAAGCTATGGTTTTTCCTGTAGCAATGTATGGAAGCGAGAGCTAGACCATAAAGAAAGCTGACCGCTGAAGAATTGATGCTTTTGAATTGTGGTGCTGGAGGTGGCTCTTGAGAGTCCCCTGGATTGCAGGGAGAACAAACCTATCCATTTTGAAGGAAATCAACCCTGAGTGCTCACTAGAAGGACAGATCCTGAAGCTGAGGCTCCAATACTTTGGCCATCTCATGAGAAGAGAAGACTCCCTGGAAAAGACCCTGATGTTGGGAAAGACTGAAAGCAAGAGAAGGGGATGACAGAGGACAAGATGGTTGGATAGTGTCACCAAAGCTACCAACATGAATTTGACCCAACGCCAGGAAGCAGTGGAAGACAGGAGGGCCTGGTGTGCTCTGGTCCATGGGGTCACAAAGAGTTGGACACAACTTAACGACTAAAGAACAAACCCTAAACAATGATGCTATGCTGATATAAACAGAGTTGTGGTGCTTCGATATTCTTCAGTCACAAGGTGCTTCATTTTCTTGCACCCCCATTAATTTTATCTTAAATGTTCAACTGTAACAATCTCTACCTTTCATTTCTCATTACCTGAATGAACCTATCTAGCCTTCTTCACTGTATGTGTCATATAATTTCTTACTCTGTATTCATTAGCTTTAGCATCGGTTTTTTTTTCTTTTGTCAATCTTCCAATTCAAGAACTTGTTACCTTGAGGCAATAATTCCACATTTCCAATGCCTCTGTCTTTCTATAGCTGCCTATGTTGCTCTGCATGTCATACTGTAGAATCAGGGGTAAATAGTAGCATAACATATAGTTTCTCAAAAGTAGTTTTAGGGTGGGTTTTTTTTTTTTTGCACATTACATTTTTCATCTTCGATTTTCTAAGCTGGAAACAAAAAATTCCCATGTTTCTCCCCCCCCCCCCCAAATTTCCTCCCAGGAGAACCACTCCATTCTCCTTCCCCAATGATTTTAGCTTTCTAATACTGATGGAATTAACTAATTATGTGCCATCAAATCAATTTTGACTCATGATGACTGCTCCCAGAGTTGTTGTTTCAAGGTACAAAGTATTCAGAAGTGGTTTATCAGTCCTTGCTTGTAAGGGGTGCTCTGAGACCTTGCCCAAAGTCACAGATGTGGCAGGATACAAATCAACCACACATATTCTGGGTGTTTCCACCTGGCCCTCTCCTAGGAGGCACACTGAGGATATAAGTCCCAACTTCTTCCTCCACAACCAGCCATTCCAGCCCATTGATCTATACAATTTCCAATGCTAGTGTCCAACCAGCTTATGCAAAATGGACAGGCATTTCATGGAAACACCATTATTTCTCTGGTAAAGTATTACTACCTGTTCAGGGACTTAGGAACAATAGTGGTAACAAAGAACTGTGATTCATGGCTTAAAGATGTACAGTTCTTAGAAACCAATCAAATTTCTCTGGAGCTTTTTGTTCTTACTCTCTCTAATCAATATCTCCTCCAAGTCCCTCAGCCACATCTTGTACAGTAGTTACTTTTCTGACCTTTGGGATTTGTAGAGCTGAAAAGTAGGGTTTTTTGAGTTTCGGTCTCCCTGATCTTCTCCCTTTCTGTCTGTCTGTCTAGCTCTGTCTGTAAACATATATATGTCTACTAGGACCTATGTTGAAACTGTAGTTCAAATATTTGCAGTCCTTAGAAGGCCAGAGAGCTTCCAAGCAATTCTGAAGGCACAGAAGAGCCCTTTAAACTGAATGAAAATTATCAATACAGCATTGAAAAGTGCCCTTGCTTAAATACACTAGAGACTTCTACAACTCTCAAATGTCCAATACAGCACGCAAAAGGTTCCAAGAATAATACACCAGGTCACACTTAAACGAATCTCGCTCAAAGACCGTAACTTTAATAAGATAAACTTCCTTTGCACTAAAAACCACAGCACCACAGATAGATAATAACACAATACAGATCTCTTAAATGAACCCTCTGTTAAAGGAAATGACCAGGAAACAAGAGTGCAGTTCTCGCGTGTGAAAAGAGGATTTTCAAAGGGGGGGGGGAGAGGTGGAATCAACCTCTTAAAAGAATCAATTCTGCTGCGTACCAGAGCAAAACGTTAACAGCTTGAAGGCCGACCGTTAGGTGGGCAAAAGCTTTCTTAAGGATTTCTATCTATCTGCTGCAAAATCAATTCATTGAAGCAAGTTTTGAAAGCAATGGGCGTCTGAATTAAAGTGTGTGTCTGGGGTAATTGGAAATTGCACAGAAAACTCTCTAAGTTTTATATATTTTTATTGAAGCCACGAAACATAAGGATGTAAAACATCTATAAGAGCAAGAATACATTATCACAAGTGTGTGTGTATGTGTGTGTGTGTGTGTGTGTGTGTGTGTGTGTGTGTGTCTGTCTGTCTGTCTGTCTGTCTCTCTCTCTCTCTCTCTCTCTCTCTCTCTGTGTGTGTGTGTGTGTGTGTGTGTGTGTGTGTGTGTGTGTCAGTCTGTGTGTGCTTGTATGCATGAACAGCAATCTACTTGGTGGGTGCATCAAGGTTACATAAAGGTTCCTCAGCCATTAGAAAAATTGGGCACAATTGACATCCTTTGCTCCGAAAGGGTACAAGATTAAATGAGCATAAAATTTTAATTGTCCTCTCACCCTACATCAGGCCTTCCGTATTAGCGTTGGGATACTAACTTGAGCAGCAATTTCCGCTGGCCTGTGCATAAAGAGATGCATTCATGCTTATCAGTCTTTCAACTTGCATTAATACAAAAATTAATCACATAAATGAGTATTTATATTGCATTAAATGTACAATATAATATTAAATGGCACAGCACAACAATGTTGAGATTTACAGAGCACATTTTACAAGTTTGTATTTTATTTTATAGAATCTAACCCTGATCCTTGGTGAGTACAAAGTTGAAATCTCCACACTCATTAAGACAGTGTTCTATAGCATTGCATGAGTTCTCCACATGACATTAACGAGGCTAGAAGAAAAAAAATTATATATATTACAAAGCTTTTTAACCACAATTCATGTACATATCATACAAATTAGTTCCACTGAAAACAATGGCATTTACATTCAACAGAAGTTATGCAGTAGCATTTGAAAAAAATATTAAAAAAACAAAACAAATTAAAACTAGAGGGCCAGATTGAAACTTAATTCAACTTAAAACTTTCACTGAATGTCCATTTTAATTTTGTGGCAATCAGCAGTATTTCCAGAGAGTGAAAACTAAACCATCTGGAAGTACTCCAGATTGGTCCATATTCAAGCACAGCAGCCTAAAAGATTTGAAGATCAAACTGAAGCTTTCTCCACATAATCACAACACCTCTGCCTCTTTGTAATTCCAGGTTGGAAGATGGTGCAGGAATAATTTGTAACTAATAATAATGATTCAGGTATGTTTCCATACTCTAGTAAAAAGAGGCTCTATTAATTTTGTTGTTTAGTCGTTTAGTCGTGTCCAACTCTTCCTGACCCCATGGGCCAGAGCACGCCAGGCCCTCCTGTCTTCCACTGCATCCCGGAGTTGGGTCAGATTCATGTTGGTAGCTTTGATGACACTGTCCAACCATCTCGTCCTCTATCGTCCCCTTCTCCTCTTGCCTTCACATTTTCCCAATTAATAACTTATTACTATTAATAAGTTGTACTAAATTAAGGCCGGCCCTGCCATTAGACAGAATGAGTTGTCACATGCCAAAAGCCAGGACCTACCGGTGGGGTAGAAAAGTGTGTGCACTAGAGATGGGCATGAAACAAACCAAGAAGCAACACACCCCACATAAGTTGGCCATCCTGTGGTTCATTTTGGGGCATTTCAGGGAAATGTGCCTGAATAGAACAAAACGAAACAATGAACTATTATCAGCTGTGGCTATTTGTACAGCTGTAACTCAAACATCCCAAATCAAATCTTCACCAAACTTGGACTAACGCTTGTGCTGACACTCCTCCCTACCCCCTCCAAGTTTGCTGGATTTGGGACATCCGAGTTATAGCCGCCCAAAGCAGGTTTTCCCCAGGAAAGTGCTCTTTAGGAACTGGCTAAAGAACCCTTTCGTCGAGGGACTTGCTTTGGGGGGGGGGGGCTATAACTCAGATGTCCCAAATCCAGTTTTCACCCAACTTAGATATGGTTGGGAGCAGAGTCAGAGGAAGACTTGCTACAAGTTTGGCTTCTCCAACTCATGGGGGAGGCATTTTACTGCTCCCCTAAGTCCCAAATTGCACAAATCATGAAACTGTTTAATTTTGTTGGAAAGTTTGTGAATATTCATGGTTTGCAGAAGCACGAACGATCATGAACTGCAATTTTCCCTGTTTGTGCCCATCTATACAGTGCACTTTGCCTCCTGTGCCCCCAAGCCAGGTTGCCCTCTTCAGATGCAGCTAAGTATGTATGATTCAAGGTAAAGTGGTGCCTCACATTATGACGTTAATTCGTTCCAGCGAAATCACTGTAGAACGAAAATGTCGTAATGCGAAAAGAAAAAACCCATTGAAATGCATTGAAAACCGTTTAACGCCAAAGGGCTGTAAACTCACCGTCCAGCGAAAATCCTCCATAGGGCGGCCATTTTTGCTGCCTCTGCAGCAAGGAATCCATCCCAGAAAACAGCGGGGGGGATTTTGTTTACCCGGTGGCCATTTTGAAACCGCCGATCAGCTGTTGGAAAACCGTCGTTTTGCGAAGAATCGGTTCCCGAAGCAGGGAACCGATCACCGCAAAGTAAAATTCCCCCATAGGAAACATTGTTTTGCGATCACAAAAGCAATCACAAAAAGTTCATCGTAATGTGGTTTCATCATTAAACCGGGCAATCGTAATGCGAGGCATCACTGTATGTTCTTGCTTTGCATACATGAAAGTAGTTTTAAGGAAAAATTCAAAGGTCAGACGTCCAACTGTTTTTGCACCTGGCCTGAGCCTGGAAGGTATATTGCTCTGGTCTTGTGCTGTGACCTAATGGATATTTTGCTCATAAGAAACTGCACAGATGATCACATCCTGTTTCTTCTGCTGTTCCTTCCTGTGGGTTACAGTCATAGCTGCCCCTTTCATGAGTAGTTCCTGGCTTGTTTGTTTTTCTCCTTGTGTGATGGCTAATTCATTCCCCCAAGGACAGAAAGCAACGTTTACAACTCCAGGCCTCAGCTGCAGGCAGTCCCAAGTGGTTGTTGACAGGAAACTGTATTGGCCTCTTCATGTGAACTGGGGCCCAGATATCACCTGTAAAGTAGTGATGTATAGCACTTGTGAGCCTCTCTGCTCTAAAGTAATAAGTCATCAAAATTCTTCCTGAAATGTTAATAAAGTGGAACATAATGCAGCATTAAAGGAAAGGCCAGAGTCTGGGCTGTATTTGTTTAGACTGCAATAGTGATTTTTTTTTTTTAGACTGCTGACTGAGTGATTCTGTGGAGAGAAAGACTTTTTGAATTTTGGGGAAGAACTTAGGTTGCTTTGATCCTTTCATGTTTCAGGCCACATGCAAATGTACCCCATGATCTTACAGTGACACATTCCAAAAGAAAGTAAGAACAGTACAGTGGGGTCTCTACTTAAGAACTTAATCCGTATTGGAAGGTGGTTCTCAAGTTGAAAAGTTCTTATGTTGAATCTGCATTTCCCATAGGAATGCAATGAAAACCATTTAATCCGTATCTGCTCCTTTCCGTCCATAGAAACTACAGTGGAACCTCTACTTAAGAACTTAATCCGTTTTGGAATGGTGTTCTTAAGTTGAAACGTTCTTAAGTTGAAGCAAAATTTCCCATAGGAATGGACTGAAAACCAATTAATCCGTTCTGGCTGTTTTTTGTTATGTAGAGGTGTGTTCGTACATTGAAGCATTCGTTCCCATAGGAACTAATGCAAAGCTGGTTAATACGTACTCTACCACTAGGGGGAGAATTTTTTTTAACCTAAGATGACCTAAGGTTAAAAAAAGAGCAGGAAAGGTTTTTTTTCCTGTTCTTATCTTGGATTTCTGTTCTCAAGTAGAAGCAAAATTTAGCAAATGGAGCTGTTCTTAAGTTGGATTGTTCTTAAGTACAGACGTTCTTAAGTAGAGACCCCACTGTAACATAGATCCAGTAGGGTTAGGTATATTTTCTTCCGTACAAAACGGCACACAGAATGCTTGGAAAAACCCTTTGCTAATACAAAGTCAATAAGGAAAGAAGTCTGGACTGCACGCAACAAAACTACGAAAGAAACATGTTGTGGAAGAAACAAGCCTCAAAAACCTATGTGGTCTCATGGAATGTTGAGAGGACGCAAAAGTCTGAAATTTAACAAAGGACTTTACTGTCTTCCTTGAACAAGAACAGAACAGCAGCTGGTAACCATTGACTTTACCCTAACTCCACGGAACTCTGCTGGAAGGCAGGAACAAAATTCAAAAAGATTTTGATAGGCTTGGTCACTGGGTTGAAAACAACAAAATGAAGTTTAACAGGGATAAGTGCAAAGTTCTACACTCAAGGGGCAAACCCCCCCCCCCAAACATACAGATATAAGATGGGGGCTACTTGGCTCTGCAATACTATGTGAGAGGATCCTTGAATTGTTGAAGATCACAAAATGAATATGGGCTAACTGGGATGTGGCTACAAAAATGGCAAAGGCTATGTGAGGCTGCATTAACAGAAGTCTTTGAATCCTGTGAAGTACCAGTTCCTCTCCTCTATTCAGCACTCGTTAGGCCTCACCTCAAGTACTGTGTCTCATTGTGGACACCACATTTTAAAAAGAATGCGAACAAAGGGGAGGTCAACAAGGATGATCAGGTGACTGGGAAACAAGCCCTATGAGGACAGACTGAATGAGCTGGGCATGTTTAGCCGTGAGAAAGAAGACCGAGGGGATAGTACTTTTCAAATGTGTGAACGAAGGAGGGAAAGGATTTTTTTCTTGATCATTCCAAAGTGCAGGACACATGATAACGGTCTCAAGCCAGATTGCGGCTAAATGTTAGGAAAAACTTCATGACCGTTAGAGCAGTACGACAACGGAACCAATGACCTTAGGAGTACTCCAAAATTGGAGACACTCAAGAGAAAATTAGACAACCATCTATCAGATTTGCTTTGATTTGGATTCCTGCACTGAGGAAAGAGTTGGATTTGATTGCCTTGCAGGCCCCTCCCGACTCTAGAATCTGTGATTTTATGCTTCCATGAACTAAATCCAGTGCCTCTCAACGATTAACCAAAATTTGACTGTGGTGGCCTTGTGTTCCACTTTATACAGGACATGTCTGTTTCAAGGTCTTCATTTACTTGAAGACCAAAAACCATAAGAAAGGAAAGTAGGAACTTTGAAATTTGTCCATCCACAGCTACAGTAGGATCTGGTCAGTGCACTCAGCAGGCATAACAAAGATATTTTGCCCTCATTAACTTTAGATATATTTCCATTTTATTATCCCATTACAATTTCAATGGATGAATCTGGTTGCAAGGCTCGACCAAAATGAAGGTCTCGAATGAAATGCTAAGTCAACATGTACATAACGTGGGAGAAAGAACTGGCTTTAGGCCAATAATCCTAAAATTGTAATACATATAATTAGAATATGAAGATTTTTGTGTAAGTCTTTGTCCTCATTTTTGGCAACCCATTTCTTCTTGGGAAGACGTGGGGTGTTACATAAGCAGTCACTGTATTAATGACACCATCTGCACTTGTAGAAAAGGCCGAAACTTTTTATGGGCCAGCAGGAAACCCTCATTAACTTCCCAAAAGATGCCTACATTTAAATAGTTAGTAAATGTCTCCCATATGCAACCTTTTCTTTTCTTTCCGTCTAAATAAGGCTTATGAAGAATGACCAAAAATCAAGAGAAAATGACTAACGTGAAGCCAGCTTGGAAATACATTATGTATAACCTTGGCCAAAGCTGGCCAAAAAGTTTTTAAAATGCCTTAAACAGGGCAATTGTTAAACTAAAACAGGGATGTGGAGCTAGAGATTGGAATTTTGCTTTTTGAAAAAATTATTTCTTTTGGTGTGTGGTTTTAGGTAGCTGTTTGATATGAGATTAGAAGCTACTGTGAGGCCCAGAAGTCAGAATGAGATTTGCTTCGAAGTGAGTGCTTTGTATTGGCTGTTCACTCCCTGCCCTCCATCTTTAAAATATGGAATTACACAGTAAAAGGAAGTGATACAAATTCTGTTGTTCAATGCCTGGGAATGCACCCACCTGTTTGCACATGCTCCATGCTCCTGGAGCACGTCTTTCTCATTTTACCTGCTAATCCAGCACTTGGAAGAGAGCTTAGCCCGATTCCTTGATTTTTTTTATTCAAGATGATTTAAAAGGAGGTTGGAGAGGGGAAACAGAGAGGGAGAGAGAAAGATATGTATGCGTTGTAGCAAACATTTAATGTTTAATTCCCTAAACTCTTCCTCTTAAAAAACATCCAGAAAGACCTTTGTCAAGTTTCAGAGACACTCTGGTGTTCTTCCATGTATGGCACAATCCTGCTGAAGTTCATCACCTGTTAAAGCCCAAAGCAGTCAGTGTCGTTTTACGCATCGTTAGAAATGATGCTCTGTGAAGTGATAAAAGATCTTTGATTGTCCCTAGCATGAGCTTGCTTACAAATCATTTTGCAAGTTAGATTGCTTTTGTTATGTGGTTGGTCTTCAGAAGGGTAAACATGGGCTTCCTTTGCAATCCAGTTTGTGCCCTGAAGGAAATAGGTGCCTGATGGGACAAGCGGAAATATATACTTCTTTCTTGTGTGTGATTTAACCCTAAGTTCCACTGATTTTCAAAGCAATGTTTGTTCACTTGCCCCAGTGACATCAACTAGAATTAACATCATATAACTGTGCTCGAGTATTGCTGTTATTTATTTCAACTGTACCCTGAAGATTAAGGTAATAATAACAATATTTTTTAAAAAAAAGCATCCATACAAATATCCATGGCTTGCTGGTACAGATATGGAGCTTCTGTATGAGCTGGTTTTTGCATTCACTTCAGCACAGACTTTGCATTGGTAGAGGAGGCTACTTAAAAATCTTGGAAAGGTTATTTTTGGACTACAAAAAAATTTAAATATCCTGGGTTGTTAACTAGACCACTTTCTCCAGTCTTAAAAGAAATGGCAACACTTTCAGCAACAGACCCAACAGAACTATCTGTCTGGATAGAAGCAGTGGCATTTCAGTCTTGTTTACAATGGTAGGGATGTTATTGTTGTTGTTTAGTCATTAAGTCCTGTCCGACTCTTCATGACCCCATGGACCACAACACGCCAGGCCCTCCTGTTTTCCACTGCCTCCCGGAGTTGGGTCAAATTCATGTTGGTAGCTTCAGTGACACTGTCCATCCATCTCATCCTCTGTTGTCCCCTTCTCCTCTTGCCTTATTTATTTATTTATTTATTTATTTATTTATTTATTTATTTATTTATTTATTTATTTATTTATTTATTTATTTATTTATTTATTTATTTATTTATTTATTTATTTATTTATTTATTTATTTATTTATTTATAAGCCACCCATCTTGACCAATGGTCTACTCTGGGTGGCATTACAAAATTTAAAAAGCAATTGAACCAATAAACATGCAAGAATCCAAGAGGTAAAAATGTTAACGACTAAAGAATAACAGACAATAACAAAGTTAACAATCAATCAAAAGCCTTCACACTTTCCCAACATCAGGGTCTTTTCCAGGAAGTCTTCTCTTCTCATGAGATGGCTAAAGTACTGGAGCCTCAGCTTCAGGATCTGTCCTTCCAGGGAGCACTCAGGGTTGATTTCCTTCAGAATGGATAGGTTTGTTCTCCTTGCAGTCCAGGGGACTCTCAAGAGTCTCCTCCTGCACCACAGTTCAAAAGCATCAATTCTTCAGCGGTCAGCTTTCTTCATGGTTCAGCTCTCACTTCCATACATTGCTACTGGAAAAACCATAGCTTTTGACTATGCAGACCTTTGTTGGCAAGGTGATGTCTCTGCCTTTTAAGATGCTGTCTAGGTTTGTCATTGATATCAAGGTTTGTCATCAACAGTAGGGACAGACAGTATATAACCTTCTGGATATTGATGTTCTAAAGTTCCCATTGGCTCTGGCGATGTAACCAATGGCGAGGACTTGTGGGGCAGAGCCGTCCATCATCTGGAAAAGAAGAACAGGAAGACGTTTGATGAACCATTTGGTACAGTTTCCAAAGAGGTAGGCATGTTAGCCGGTTTTTGAATGTTAAAGTAAAGAAATGGGAATAGAGGGGGGCAAAATTAAAGGACAAAATGTTATGGCACCTTAAAGACTAATAGATTTGTTTCCACGTGAGCTTCTGTGGATCTATGACCAGAGACACGAGAAGACACCAATAAATACCAATGGCATTAGGATGAGCATTAAATCTGTCTGGGGAAGTGCCTTTTAATCAATGAAAGTTTAGGAAAAGTATGTTTTTCTCAAAGTGCATCTCATAGTTTATATGTGCATCTCATAGTTTATTATAAGCCTCATCTGGTTTTTAACTGTTGCATATATTAGTTTAGTTCTACAGCTAGTTTTTAGATGTAAGAATAGTGCATTCAGAACTTCAGCCAGCCAGCTGGACAGCTCAGTAAGATGGAGCAGAGTCAGGAGTTTGATTTTTGCAGGAGAAGAACCACCCTCTGTGGCCTTTGACAAGCTACAAAGTCCCAGAGTGCCCATAGAAGAAGGGAATAGTAAACTACTTCTCAGCACTTTGTACCTTCAAAATCCTGGAAAAGGTCGCCAAAGGTCTAATGACTTGACAGCATGCGATTATTATTATTCGTCAGAACTGCCAGTGTTGCATAATGGCTGTTACATTACAGTATGTTGGGTGGGAAGTAGGGACAGGCAGCTGGGTTCAAGTTGCTTTGGAAAGGGTTTACACGGTGATTTGAAAGACTCATTTCTAGACTATATTTCTTTATAAAGTTTCAAGAACCATGAGGGTTACCCTGAATTTCTTGGGGAAAGTGTGGATTAAAATGCAACAAATTAAATATTGGATCTATTTCTTCCATTTGGAAGGAAGAATGGAACGACAGACGTAAGCCTGGAAGCTATTTCATTTTATAGTGTTTTTAAAATACTCTTAAGAAACTAAGCTTTAAAATATTAAATAAAAGCATTCAGGCTGATATCATTCATGTGGGACATTATTAAGTACAGTATTATCAAGTAGATTATGGTCTTATTACTTCAGAACACTAATTATAGCATTTGTGGTTTCATGTTAATATGATATAAGCACTATTATTTAGAATATTATAGACAGGCTCCCTGATGTTTTGGAATAAATGCTTCAGACATTACATATAATAAAGCTAGGCTTGGGGAGGGGGAGGGTAAATCTGCATGGACTTTTATAAAAATTACATTGTTTTAAAGGAAGACAACATTTTATATTTTGCTTTCTTTCTTTTTTTACATTTTTGACCATCTCTCTTATCTTTCCTATCTGCCTCTTTTTAGCAGCATTTCGTGTAATTTGAATCTGATTGCAGCAGACCTGAATGCCAGTTACTTTGATTAAGGCTGAGTGATTAGAGAACATATATATATATATATATTTGAAAAAAGATAGGACTTCAAATATATCATGCCTGCTTAAATTGCAATTCTTAAAGAGGCTGAGGTCATAATTCTTGATTAGATGCAACATCCATTGAAATCAATGAAATTAACTGTCTAGTTAAATCTGTTTAGTCAGAAATAAATCATGTTGGAAGTAAGCCCCAAGTAGGCATGCTAGAATTGCACCTGCTAGCCAAGTTTGAATGGCCAAATCAGTGTGTCAGTTGAATGCATTCCTATAGGGTTCAGAAATAGCTATGAGAAGTCTTCTCAGAGATAACTAGAGGTCTACAGAGGGATGGCTCACCTCAGTTTCTTTGGCCATCTATTGCCCTTTGTACAATGCTTAATGATAAACATTTAGCGATGTTGTTCTTGTTTAGTCGTTAAGTTGTGCCCGACTCTTAGTGACCCCATGGACCAGAGCACGCCAGGCCCTCCTGTCTTCCACTGCCTCCCGAAGTTGGGTCAAATTCATGTTGGTCGCTTCGATGACAAATATTAAAGAAGAATTAATAATATTATATTAAAAACGTTAGGTGAAAGTATTACAAAAAGCAGATTTAGAAGCAGCAAAATATAAATCATCCTGTTTATTATCTCCTAGATAGTCAGCCACTAAGGGAAAGCCTGCCTGGAGAAATAGGCCTTCATTTGCTTGCAAAAGGACAGCAAAGATGGGACCAGCTTAGCTTCCAGTGGGAGGGAGTTCCAGAGTCTGTGATTAGCAATAGAGAAAGCTCTCTTCCATGTCTCCAACCAAGCACACCTTCGTGCACTTGGTGGTGGGATTGAGAGAAAGGCCTGATGATCTTAACACCCAGGCGGGCTCATAAAGGGAGATACAGCTTTTGAGACAACTTGGAACCAAGCCATTTAGGGTTTTATTTGACCTATGTTTGCAAAAATTTTACCCCTCTTCTTTAGACATGAGATGCATTTGAAGAAATGGGCTACATCCCATAAAGCTTTGCAATGACAACACTCCTGTTAGATTTGCTGCAACTCTGCCTACAGTCTCAGCCAATATTTTTAATCAAGAGCATTTGGCATCTAAAGGTTTCCCAATGGCATTCATTAGGTTTGTCAGCTAAAGTGCAGTAGCACTGTGTATGACGGTATCCTACAGCTGACATGCAGCAGTAAGCAAAATGTGACAGGCAGGATCTGATAGCTGACATGCAGAAGCTGCAACCTGATACCTACAATGAAACAGCAATCTGTTCTAAGTTAGCGCTATGCAGCAACATCTCATGTGTCACAATCCACACTTCACTGTCTTGCAGCTGGCAGGAGGTAGTAATTGACATTTCTTAATGTCTTACATGTATCATTCAACATTTGACAGCAGCTGACAATTGACAGTGCTCGGTATTTGTATCTGGCTGATGAATTGCACTTAGAAATCTTATTTTTTTTTTTATTCGATTCACTTATATAACTCATCAGAAAACACTCATGAATAGGAGAAAAATTCTGAGGCAGTGAGATTTCAAATGCCGATGTCAAAATTTGAAACTGAAATGTGTATGGTTAGTTGTGGTTTTTTTCCGGCTCTTTGGCCATGTTCTGAAAGATGTTCTTCCTAACATTTCGCCACTCTCTGTGGCCGGCATCTTCAGAGGATAGGAGTCAGAATTCTGTGTTCTAGTTCTGACTCCAGTCCTCTGAAGATGCCAGCCACAGAGAGTGGCGAAACGTTCGGAACAACAACCTTCAGATCACGGCCAAAGAGCCCAAAAAACCGACAACAACCATCAGATCCCATCGTTGAAAGCCTTCGAGAATACATTGAAATGTGTATGTTAAACTTTAAAATAAATCGCTCAACTTTTTAAAGAAAAGGTATTGCGTTTTAATTTATGGTCCCTCCAGCTTTGTAGTTCTAAGATGCTGATAATTTTTCTATTAATATTAACAGCACAAATATGCAGAAGAGGTTGCATACCAAATGTTTTTTACATCAGGCAAAACTAAAACAAAAATAAAAAAATAAAGGAGACAAAAACATTGTGGAAATTTAAAGACTAACTGCTATATTTTAATGTGAGGCTTCATAGACAAGTCCACTTCCTCAGCTAGGAAGCAGACTTGTCCACAGTAACTCACTTTAAAAATACAGCATTTAGTCCTTAAAGTCCCACAATGTTTTTATCTTTTTTAATTTTTTATTTTTATTTTGTTTTTACCCGATATGCTATCACAGATGAACATGGCTACTTCTTCCAAAACTACAAATATTTCTAAAGTATTTGTTATGCTATGGCAATATTATGGTAATCTGTCTGCGCTAAATAAATACCGTATTTTTCGCACCATAAGACACACTTTCCCCCCACAAAACAGGGGGGTGGAAAGTCTGTGCGTCTTATGGAGCGAAGAAAACAGATTATATTTTCCTGTTTTCTTCTCCTAAAAAATTGGTGTGTCTTATGGAAAGGTGTGTCTTATGGAGCGAAAAATATGGTACCTTTTATAAATACCTGTAAACACTTTTAACTGTTCCTGAAGCTCACAGTGACTTCCTTTGCTCAGAGTACTGTAACAGATTTTCTTTTGCTGTATATCCAAAAATGATCCCTCTACAACCACAGTTTTCTAATTGTTACTGAGACAATAATAGGTTTTGCATCCCAGGAATTTGGTGAGATTTCTGGAGAGATCCTCTGAGGTAGTGCGATCTCAGAAGCATTTTCCACTGGCAGACCCTCTGTCTGATCAACAGTGCTTGAAAAGTTAACTTTTTGGAATTACTACTTGCACAGATGGGAGGGAATTTCTGGAAGAAACAATAATGCTGGGGAAGGTAGAAGGCAGCAGGAAAAGAGGAAGACCAAATACAGTATGAGATGGATTGAGTCCCTAAGGGCCACATCATATATGTGCCACATTTTTGAGGGCTGAGGGAAGCCGCGTGCGTACGCGCACACTCTTGCCTGCCCGCCTGCCTACCTGTGGCGATACCACTGTAACAATCATGACTCTATCCTGTGCAATTCTTCAATGTGTAGTTTGGTAAGGTATACTAAATTCTCCACAGCTGTAGAATATAGCAGAGGATTATATGTACTTCTCAGATGTCCCTAGTCAAATAAGGATTTTACATGTGGCAGTCATCAAGATTTTTTGAAGTGTTCATATATGATTAAGTAGACCATAGCTTCAGAAGTTGCCTTTACAGAATAATGAGTTGCACCTATAGTTCCAAGGCCCCAAACAATCTCTCTATTTTTACCATTACACTGATGTTCTAATTTTGTAATTATATTTGTAACTTTAGAATTGTATTTGTAATTTTTAAAAAGTAACTCTTTACTTTCCAGTTTTTAAAATGTAACTTAAATGTAACTAAGTTTTTATAATGTAAACGAAATCCCCCTGAATGCTACAATTTGCAGGCTATGATGGAAAACACACTTTGCTGGTGTCAACCTTGACATCAGCTCAACAGTTATAAAAGAGCACAAACCAGCCACTTGAACCATATACTGTAGGCCACACATCACTATAAAACAGGCGTGATTGTTAAAGTGGACATGGTGAATAAGTACAGTGGTTCCTCGCAAGACAAACGCCTCGTGGGACGAAAAACCCACAAGACGAATTGTTTTTGCGATCACTGTAGTGCCTCGCAAGACGGCTTCTTCTATGGCCGTGCTTTGCGAGATGAACGGTTTTCGCAAGACCGATGCCTCGCAAGACGAATGATTTTTTCTTCTTCTTGCGAGGTTCCCTTAGGAATGCATTGCAATGCATTCCTATGGTAAACCACTTTTCGCAAGATGAAAATTTAGCAAGACAGCACTACTCGCGGAACGAATTACTTTTGTCTTGCAATGCACCACTGTATATGCAAGCAAATGTGTAATCAAACCCAAGTACTTTAATGAGAGATCTTAAACAGTAATAAAAGCACATCCGTTCTCACGTGGCCAGCGTGACTAGGGAACGCCGTTTTACCTTCCCACCGAGATGGTACCTATTTATCTTCTCGCATTTGCATGTTTTTGAATGGATAGGTTGGCGAGGAGCTGGGACAAAGCGACGGGAGCTCATTCCGTTGCGTGGATTCGATCTTACGATGGCTGGTCTTCTGACCCTGCAGCACAGAAGCTTCTGCGGTTTAACCCACAGCGCCACTCTAAATGACCTCTCTCAGTTGCTTCATATAGAAGACACAGGGGATAAGATAGAGCCCTGAGGGATGATGTCACAGCCAAAGGCTTTTAATAGACCTTCTGTGTACATCCTGAAAGGAAAGATCAGGACCACTGTAACTCAGTGCTCCCAATACCCAACTGAACCAACAAGATACCATGGTCAATGGTGTCAAATATTGTCCAGGAGAACTAGTAAGGTTGCACTCTTCCTATCCGGTTCCTGGAGTAGGTTGTCTACCAAGACAACCAAAGCAGTCTAAGCCCCAAATCCCAGTTGAGAGCTGATTGAAATGGGTCCACATGATTAATTAATTACAATTAACCAGTTATTTGTAGCTAGTTACTGCCAAGCTGTCACACAGCCTCACTGCATGATAATAGTATAACTGGATTGACAGTGAGGAAAGATTGCACGGTTGAATGCTCCTTCTTTGAGTGGCAAGTGAATGAGCCGGTAAGGAGGTTTGTGAGGGAAATGGTAGTTAAAGGAAGGGAAGGGATTTGAGGTTGATGTATCTTCTATTTTATTGTTTGTACTGCTCCCCCTTAGGCTTGAGTACCTTTGAGCTTGAGTAGTATTCACACTAAAAAGTTTGTGGTTTTTTTTTTTGCCTGAATAACCTCACAAGTTGTCATGAGGATAACATGGGTGGGCACATGAGAGATCTACACTGCCTTGAGGATGGGATTAAAATATAATTAATGTAATACATAATGTAACTAAAATAATAAACGACGGCGAGGAGGGATTCATCATACGTTAGAAAGCAACGGCAGAGGGAAACCATCTCCATAATTACATGCGAGATGTTTTTGTCATTCCCATTTTTAGTTTTATTTAAGGAGAGGGAAACACTTTCATTCCTGTGGTAATTCCCTATCTGCCATTTAAACCAGGAACAGAGTTGCCCCCTGATAATCTGTTTGTCTAGACTGGGCCTTAGTCTCACAGGTGCTTTTAGCTGAGTTATTGCCATGGAGAATCTCCAAACACCTCAGTTTCTAATGACCCACGTAATCCCTTGCATTGTGTTCAGCTGAGAGAGTTTTGCATTTTGGAAAGATGGGGGGGGGCTGAGTGCAGTCTATTTGCATGCCTTACACGCCACAAATGCTTCTTCGGTACGGAAAGGCTGAGACTTATTATTATTATTATTATTATTATTATTATTATTATTAGTAGTAGTAGTAGTAGTAGTAGTAGTAGTAGTAGTAGTAGTAGTAGTAGTAGTAGTGTTGTTGTTTTGTTTTGTTGTTTTGTTGTTTTGTTGTTATTATTATTGTTGTTGTTGTTGTTGTTATTCTTATTCTTATTATTATTATTATTATTCCAAAATACTAGGCACAGTCAAAATTATATCTATTATATTGTATAATAGATATTGTATAATAGACAAGTTTTAACCAAAAACGTAAGTATTTGTTAAAACATTGGTGCAGCATGTATGTTGTTCTTAATATTGCCAGTTTTGGAGCTATGATGGTGTGATTTCTGAGATCTGCAACTGCTTATAGTACTGCATGAATTTTCTCGATATTGTTCCCAAAGCCCCAATGACTATGGGGACCACCGAGGTGTGTTTCTTCCAGAGGTGAGGTCTCTGTACTTTCTTAGTTTTTCCAATTCATTATTTTAGTCTCTGGCATCCCCTAAAATTGCAGGGGAGGGGGATCAGGAGATAGGTATCTAGTTGTCTACTGTGCTCCCAGAGGGATCTGGTGGGGCCAGTGTGACGTACAGGAAGCTGGACTAGATGGGTCCTTGGCCTGATCCAGCAAAGCTCTTCTTATGTTATGTAAAGTCTTTGCCTGCTTGCAGAAGCATTGTAAAGATGGGGCCAACCTAGCTTCCCACGGGAGGGAGTCAACTTTATCTGCTCTAATCAACATGTTAAACAGTAATGTTGGTGTCTTGGACTTCACTGCCATACTGGTCAAGCTTGGGTCATGCCAAGTCAGCACATATGAGGAGAGGACAGATTAGTGACATGTGACCTAGGGCCGAACACACAACAACCTTATTGGTTCTGTGTAGAAATTGCCAATTTTGAGGTTCCTCCTGTTCAAGGAGGAACAGCTGGAGGCAATGTAGGCATTTGTGACTGGTAGGATCATCCCATTCTAGTAGTAAATACCAACATGGAGTTGGAACACTTGTAGCAGTGATTATTTGCACCATGTAAATGTCAGCACCCTGTGTTAAAGTCACGGTCTCCCTGCAGGAGATGAATGGAGCAATAGTTCCCAACGTTGGGTTCCCATAAGTTCTTGGACTAAAACTCCCAGAAGCCTTCAGCACTAATTGTGCTGGCGAGGATTTCTGGGAGTTTTCATCCAAGAACATCTGAGGACCCAAGTCTGGGAAAACTTGGAGGAGGGACCTGTCTTTTTAAAAAAATTATACCTGCTGATGTAGAGAAAGTGATGAGGGAGCAAGGCAGGACAGGGGTGGCCTCACTGTCCATGTTGCCCGTTGTGCGCCTGTTGTCTCAGGCATGTAGCTGTGAAAGATCTGAGAGACTGGAGGGATAATTGTATAGAGGAGGCGGTGCAGATTTGCTGAATATACCATCATCTCAGTTTGAATCTGTCTGCTGAACCCACAGCCTAGCAAAATGAATGAGCACAATTCGGTGGGCTACAGCTCCCTTGGGATAGGCAAGAATTTCATTTGGCTTACAGTATTATTTATTTAAAATATGTTTACCCCACCTTTCTCCTTAAAAAGGACCCAAGGCATTTTGCATCATTAAAAGACAATGTTTGAAGCTAAAAACTGTAAGTGTACAAAATTAGAGATGGAGTTTATTTGTATTCGTAGAAGAATATGAATATCCCCTCAGAGGTGCAGATAACGAATGTCTGGCCCCCTGGGGCCAGACTGATCACTCACGATTCCGCCGCTGCTGCAAGCTCTGTGGTGCCTTCCTATTTCTCTGTATCTCACAATGGATTAGCTACTCTGTGACCTGTCAGAGAGGCTTGTCATTGCGCCTTCTGCCAGGACTGGCTAATCTAGCATGACGAACAGAGCGATAGGAAGGCACGATGGAGCTCGTGGGAGGGGCAGGATCATGAGTGGTCGGTCTGGCTTCAGGAGGCTGGACCCTTGTTATCTCCACCTGTGGGGGGGATATTCCTATTCGTCTACAAATACCCCCATCTCTAATGCAAATACTAAAAAAGATCAAACAAATAAGACTGGGCACCAAAACACAACAGGAGCAATATAGTATATGCAGCCCAATGCAAAGAGGAGTGTACAGAGCTCTACACTGGAGAAACTAAACAGCCACTAAATAAGAGAACGGCCCAGCCCAGGTGGGGGAACAGCTCAGGACCACAGTCATTTGAAGGACAAAAGACACTCATTTGATGACCAAGATGTACTCATTTTGGAGCAAGAAGATACTATAGGTGGCTTGACAGAGGGGTCAGGGAGGCCATACATGTGCATATAGAAAATCCCTCACTCAACAGGGGTGGAGGCCTTAGATGCAATATGTCTCCTATTTATCATGCTGCTCTTTCATCCATCCTCAGAAAAATTGGGACCACCCACATCAGAAAGACCACTGTTAATGACTTTTAACAACCCATGACAATGGGTGGAGAAAGACTGCAGAAGAGGGATTTTCAATCACCTCCGGTCCTTTGTTCATCTAACAAGCCTATTCAGACCAGGGGGAAGTGAAACCAACATGGAGGCTATATCAGGAGTCTCCTACCAACTCTCCTCAGAAGGAAGAAGCTACTTGGATGAGCAGTGAAATGTTTCAACCTAATAAGAAAGAAGTCCAGTTGCCATGATTCCACTTCCAGATAACCTCACCTGGATGACTGAGAATCTTCACAGATGGATCAAACAAATACTACACTAAAAAAAAGTAAACAAATGCAACACCAAAACATATTCAAGGGAGTATATTACAACCATCCATTTAAACATCGATGTTGATGATATTTCGGTGCCAGGTCAAAACCTTCCTGTTCCAGAAGGCTTTTAATTGAAATAACATCAATTGTGGGTCCTGATGGCAATTTTAATTGTATTGTAATCATTTTATCTTTTATTGTATTTTAATTGTATTTTAATTGTTGTAAGCTGCCCAGAGACCTTTGGGTAGAGTGGGCGGCATATAAGTTAAATAAATAAATAAATAAATAAATAAATAAATAAATAAATAAATACCCACTCAAGCAGCCAGTCACTCAGGGAAAGCTTGCCTGAAAAGTAAGGGCTTTGCCTGCTTGGGAAGGACAGCAAAGGTGGGGCCAACCTAGCCTACAGTGGGAGGGAGTTCCAAAGTCTGGGACCAGCAACAGAGAAGGTCCTCTCTTGTGTCCTCACCAAATGCATCTGTGAAGGGGGCAGACTGAGAGAAAGGATTCTCCTGATGAGCTTAACACCTGAGGATGCTCATAAAGTGAGACATGTTCCCTTGAGACAGCTTGGGTCCAAGCCATTTAGGGCTTATAGGTTAGAATCAGTGCTTTGAATTGTTCCCGGAAACAGACCGACAGCCAGTAGAACTGCTGTATCAGGGGGGTTATGTGATCTTAGTAACCATCCCCAGTTAGCAATCCAGCTGCTGCATTCTGGATGTCCTGAAGTTTCAATCAAATACAAATATACAGCATGTGCCCTCTGCACAACGTATGCACAAGCCTGAACACAACTCCACATTGACATCCACAAGTTTCTAAACATTGCACATCTTGAAATTTATTGATGGGTTTTAGCAGTTCAGACCATGGGAGGATGTGCAAAAATATTCACTGTATTCGGAGGGTGGTTCGTGGTGGAATTGTTGACCTTAGTTATTCTGCCCTTCTTCCAAAGAACACAACACAACACAGCATGCATGGGTTTTTCTTGTTTCATCCTCAGAGCAGTGCTGTGGAGAAGGCCAGTCTGAGGAAAGTTTTTTAGATCAGGATAATGGGGCTCCCTGGAAGGACAGATCCTGAAGCTGAGGCTCCAATACTTTGCCCATCTCATGAGAAGAGAAGACTCCTTGGAAAAGCCCCTGATGTTGGGAAAATGTGAAGGCAAGAGGAGAAGGTGACAACAGAGGACGAGAAGGTTGGACAGCGTCATCGAAGTGACCAACATGAATTTGACCCAACTCTGGGAGGCAATGGGAGACAGGAGGGCCTGGCGTGCTGTGGTCCATGGGGTCACGAAGAGTCAGACATGACTGAACAACTAAACAACAACAATGGGGCTCAGCAAACATTTACACCTATATTTCCCCCTTAAAAACCCGAAAACCCCTACATAATTTTGTCATTTTGGGTCCTGCACCAGCTTAAGTTCAGTTTGCTGTGTGCAAAAAAGGTGCTGGGTTATGTGGTAATTCTAGGCACTGTTAAAGAGGTCCACATTGAGGGCAGCCAGCTTCCTGGAACAAGTTTCTGAAATTCAGTGTAACTCTCTCAGAGCTTCACCAGCGAATTTGGGGTCAGCAGGCAACCTGCTTTTTTTCTTCTTGTTGTTTTCAGGAGAAGAGAAAGGATCACGTCTTGATTATTTCTCTTCCTTACCTCCCTAAACAATACCCCCCCCCAAAAAAAAAACCCTAATAAAAGGAGAAGTTTTAGGGAGATAAAAGAAAGCCAGAGAAGAAATCGTATTTCTAGATAATGTACTTTTTCCAATGACAGCATAGCATTTTTGTTAAAAAGCACAGCTTTCAGCTTTCAAAAAAGGTTTAGCCAACAGTGTTCACTCTGCTTTCCACCAGGTAAACTTGGCCCACCCTTATACCCTTTGGGTCATTCCAATCATGTTATTTTTTCCCATAATGCCAGGAAGTGAAAGTAGCTGTTATAGAGTGTTGCTCTCCTGCCTTTTGTTTGCTTGTCTTTAACTACCTTAAACTACTTCCTCCTCATCATTATAACAATGGGATGAAATGGTTCTTTTATAAACGTTTCTGGAGTAAAGGCAGACAGCAAAGGTTGCTGTAACCTATTATTATGACCTTTCTCTCGTCGGTAATTGTTTAGCAATTTGTACCTGGAGTACCCATGTGGTGCGTGGTGTGCCACACAAGATACGGCAAAAGGAGTTTCAGGACAGCTAGGATAATTATTAAGTGCCACCATTACAGGGGAGCTAAACTCTGGTGCTTTAAAAAGCATCACGCTGCAGAAGCAATGCTGGGATTAATTACTCTGTGCGTAGAACAATGATTAAAAGAATAACAAGCAGAAGGTTTTGGGAAGCACTGACAGTTTTACCTTTTGTGCATGGTTGTATGATCTAATGCAGTTTGGTGCCCTCCTGATGAGTTTGCGGCACTGGCTGAGGATGATGGGACTTGTAGTACAACCCATCTGATTGGAGAAGGCTGGTCTCGGAGCCCCCTCTGCCCCAAGAACATCCATGCTGAAGCCCGCCAGAAGGGTAGTGCCTAGCACCGATTGGCCAGTATGTAAGTTTAAGAAAGAAATAAAAATAAGATAAATAAGAAGTCTATATAATTCAACTTTTTTTTACCCTTGGGCCAGCCAGATGCCTATGGGGGGAGTCTCACGGCAGAATGCAAGCATAATTGTGTCTTTTATCTCAGTCACACCTCCTAGCAACTTATATTTAATTTTATTTATTTATTTATTTAATTCATATACTGCCACATTAGTGCACAGTACTATTCTGGGAAGTTTACATATAAAAGGGGTGTGTGTGTGTGTGTGTGTGTGTGTGTGTGTGTGTGTGTGTGTGTGTGTGTGTGTGTGTGTGTGTGTGTGTGTGTGTGTGTGTGTAAAACCAAAGCAAAAAAAAAACAACAACCACCATACCCCTCCCCCAAATAGACCAACACAGTGCCCTAATGGCATAACGTTATGTAGCAACAATACAGAGGTGAATAACTTCAAAATAGGCCTCTTAAAAGAGGCAGGTCTCTTAAAGCTAGGGAGAGAGGGAGCAGTGTGTAGCTCCAACGGCAGGCGATTCCCAAGAGATGCTGCCATCACCAGGAAGGTCTGACTTCTTACTGAAGATTTTCTGGCCTCCTAATATGGGGAGACATACTGGACGTGATCTATAGCCCTTATCTCAATGCATGATCTAATATGCCTTTAAAGCCATCCATGTTGCATCTTGTGGCAATGAATTCTACCCTTGAACTATGTGCTGTGTGCCTTTGCGCCATGGCTGGGAAAAGGTTCTTATTTGGAATACAGCTTCTGGGATCGCCATCCAGCATGAGAGTTGTTGGAGTTTTTTGTTTTGTTTTGTTTTAAAGGAAGAGAATTTAGCCACACGGATTATGGTATCCTCCTGGGGAGTCTCCCTGGGTGAAGTATTGGTGGTCTGGTTTTGTTCTGGCTCCGATCCTTCCTAGAGGACTGTTCTCAGAGATTGCAACTCAGGGAGATGATGTCCAACGATTGGACTCTCAATTACGGGGTCCCATCACCTCCTGGGAAATAGAAGGGGAAGATATGGAGGCAGTGTCAAATTTTATCTTCCTGGGCTCCATGATCACTGCAGATGGAGACAGCAGCCCTGAAATTAAAAGGCGCCTTCTTCTTGGGAGGAAAGCGATGACAAATCTGGACAGCATCTTGAAAAGCAGAGACATCACCTTGCCAACAAAAGTCCGAATAGTCAGAGCTATGTTTTTTCCTGTCGTGATGTATGGAAGTGAGAGCTGGACCATAAAGAAAGCAGACCGCCGAAGAATTGATGCCTTTGAATTGTGGTGCTGGAGGAGGCTCTTGAGAATCCCCTGGACTGCAAGGAGAACAAACATCCATTTTGAAAGAAATCAACCCTGAGTGCTCCCTGGAAGGGCAGATCCTGAAGCTGAGGCTCCAGTACTTTGGCCATCTAATGAGAAGAAAAGACTCCCTGGAAAAGACTTTGATGTTGGGAAAGTGTGAAGGCAAGAGGAGAAGGGGACGACCGAGGATGAGATGGCTGGACAGTGTCTGCGAAGCAACCAACATGAACCTGACACAACTCCGGGAGGCAGTAGAAGACAGGAGGGCCTGGCGTGCTCTGGTCCATGGGGTCACGAAGAGTCGGACACGACTAAACGACTAAACACACACACACACACAGGGGTCAATCATTGCCCCATTGCTGTTTAATATCTATTTGAGGCCCCTGGGGGAGGTCATCAGGGGTTTTTGAGCTTTGTGCGACCAATATACGGATGATAACCAGCTCCTTTCTTCCTTCTGTACAAGAGGCTGTCCCATCCGTTGAGCGCTGCCTGGATGCCGTATTGGGGTGCATGAGGGATAATAGACTGAGGTTGACCTGGACAAGATGGATATCCTGCAAGTGGGTGCCCCTAGTGTCTGTGGGTTGGGGGCCTCACTCTTGTTTGGTGGAGCTGCTCTCTCCACAAAGGATGAGATTCGCAGTCTAGACATACTTTTAAACCCAGCTCTATTGATGGAGTCAGAGGTGGCATCAGTAATCTGTCTGGCCTTTCTCCACCTGAAGCACTTCCATCCCTACCTTGACACCAGGCCCCTCACCATGTTGGTCCATGCACTGGTAGTCTTGAGATTAACACTACTGGAATGCTCTTTATGTGGGGCTACCCATGAGTCATCTAGGGAAACTCCAGCAGGTCCAGAATATGGTGGCCAGATCGTTGAGTGGAGTGAAGAAATACCAACATATCTCCCCTACACTGGTCACCTTGCACTGCCTACTTGTTCGTTTCCATGCCAGCTTCAAGGTGATGACTTTGACATACAAAGCCCTAAACAGTTTGGACCTCAATACCGGACAAAACGTCTCCTTCCGGTGAGATCTGCCCGACCTACTCGGTCTTCCCAGGTGGAGCAATTGAGATTATCGGCCCTGAGAGAGGCCCAGAAAGAGAAGACTAGAAACCGGGCCTTCTCGGTAGTTGCCCCCCCATCTCTGAAACAGTTTCCTGCCTGAAATCCACCTGGCCCATTCACTGGGAACTTTCAAACGATCCCTGAAGACATGGCTTTTCAGGCAGGCTTTTCTCGAGATTGCATCATGATAGCGCAGTGGCGGTTTTCAATGCTTATTTATGCTCCACCATCCTACCTTTTAAAGAAGCGGTATTTAGGCTGATGTTGATGTTGTTTTGGTAGCTGTGGTTTTACGCTGTAAAATTGATTTAGATTTCTGATTTTAATTTCTGTATATCCATCAAGTTTTGTATTTTAAAAAGTGTTATTGTATTACTGTGTTGTAAAAGAGAAGACTCCTGGGAAAAGACAGATGTTGGGAAAGTGTGAAGGTAAGAGGAGAAGGGGATGACAGAAGATGAGGTGGTTGGACAGTGTCATCAAAGCTACCAACATGAATTGGGCCCAACTCCGGGAGGCATTGGAAGACAGGAGGGCCTGGCATGCTCTGGTCCATGGGGTCACAAAGAGTCAGACACAACAAAACGACTAAGCAATGACAAAACTACCCAGAGTGGCCTTGTAGCCACATGGGTGGTATAGAAGTTGAATAAATAATAATAAAGGAACATTCTGATCCCAGATCTCTCTGCATCTCGAAAAGGGGCTGCAGAAGGTCTTGAGAGAGCCATTCGGTCCTTTTAGTGAAGTTCTGTTCATACGGACTGGCTTCCCAGGGTTTCTCCTGAATTTATGTGATCCCAGTGCTTAGAAATGGGAATGAACTGCCAGTTTGTCGGTTTGTGCTGATTCATTTCTCAGCCAAACAGGTGCTCGGTGCATCAAAGCCCCACCTCCTCTGGCAGGTGCCCACTTAGAGGCAGCATCTCGAGGAGGCGGGGCAGGAAACCCAGGCCGCTGCCTCTGAGTGAGCCCCTGCTGGAGGAGGTGGGGCTTTGAAATGGTGAACACCTGCTCAGCCAAAAAACAAACCAGCACAAACTGTCAAAGCGAGGTTGGCAAATTGCAGTTGTCCAGATGTTCTTGGACTGCAATACCCAGCATTCCCTGCCATTGACCATGCAGGCTGGAGATGTTGAGAGTTGTCTATCAACATCTGAAAGGCTTTATTTTAGTCATAGAGTCATAGAGTTGGAAGCAACCACTGAGGCCATCCAGTCCAACCCCTCACCATCCGGGAACATCCACCAAAGTGCTCCCAACAGATGGCCATCCAGCCTCTGCTTAAAAACCTCCGAAGAAGGAGACTTTACCCACCCCTGGATTAAATATGTATGCAAAGCAGGTGCTTTCCCACTGAGCTGCATCCTTCTTTAATACTAATATTAATATGTACTAATATTAATAATGGGATTATGGCACAGCATGAAAATGTTAAGATTATGCTGCTGTGCCACACATGGGCTGTAATTCTATACCAGTGTTATCCAGTCAAAACCCAAAACAAAATAGTTATACCTTTCTGTATATTTCCTCATCTCAAGCAACACTGGAAAGATCTGGAAAATCCAACCCCCCACATTGTCTTTTTTAAGTTTAATTGGTTGATATGTTTATTTAATTTTTTTACATTGTTATTATGTTGATGTGGTTATTATTTAATGTGATGTTGTCATCTATTTTGTTGTGAACTGCCCTGAGTGGCTTTGGTAGCCAGATGGGTGGTAGTATAAATAGAATAAATTATAATAATTTCCAGAGATTTCCGGGCCAAAATCTGAGATGTAAGGGGAAGTACTTGCAATGTCTCAGGGGGTGTACTTTCCATGTAACAATTACAGCATGGTGTGTATGTGGCAGCAAACAATATAGATACTATGTGATCAGTATTTAAAGGCTAATGTGTGAATCAGCTTCTTATAGCAAAACTCAAGCTTAAACTGAAGAAAGTTGGAAAAACCACTGGGCTAGTCAGGTATAATCTAAACCAAATCCCTTATGAATACACAGTGGAAGTGAAGAAAAGATTTAAGGAACTAGATTTGGTGGAAAGAGCTTGTGCGGTCACAAAGAGTTGGACACAACTTAATGACTAAACAACAAAACAACAGTGTGTGAATTCCAGCAATAAGGAAACAGAAAATTATTCCTCAGCACATCTAAATGTCATGTACTGACGGATGAGAATGAACATGAAAATCAAGAATAACCAGGTTGGCAGCAACCTGTTCCGAAACATTTTGAGTCCAAAACTCAAGATCTAGAGACTGGACCCCAAACTTGAGTCTCAAGGTCAAAGTTCTGGCAATTTAGTTCTCTTGTGCATTTGTATGATTGGCCATGCTGATTTTATCATACCTTGTTTGTTGTTATTTTTATATACTGCTGTATAAGTTGATGTATTAGTTGCTGTTATATTGTAGTATTGTTGTAGTATATAGTGCTGTTATATTGTAGTATTGTTATATCCCCTAAAAACCATTCTGGAAATTCAGGAAATTTAGGGCTTGGCTAGACTGGACCAGGCTACCGTAAATTAGAGCTGCTTAGAGTTGCTATGAGGTGCAATTTGGTGAAATCCTTGTGTCCACAATCAAGGATCCAGTGATTTCAGGTCAGAAAACCACACTGTACTTCAAGTGACTCTGTTTGGCCCAATTCCCTTTAAAGGGCATGGGAGAAAGAAAACAAGAAAAGATCTCCTCCTTATCTCCTCCTCTTTCCTCCTCCTTTCATGAGGAAGTTTTCAATTTTTAAAACATTTCTAAAAGGTATAGTGCATCAGTATTGCACTAACTGGACTTCTTTTAAAAATCAACAACACACCTTTGTTTCCTCTTCCTCCCCTCTACAGAGGAGTGGTTTTCAATTTCCCAATATCTAGTGGCTTTAGCTATCTATTGGGAAATAGGAAGTAAGCCATCCTTTTTGGTTCAATCCTAGTGATTGCATGTGCTGGAACTGAACCAAAACAGAGAAATACTACCTGCACCCGAGAATCAGTAACCCCTGACAGGGAGCCAAAAAAGGTGCAATACTCTGGAGATGGTTGGGTGTGTGCTAGGATTTATGTTGTGTGGCTGCCGAAAAAGGAGTGAGCCAGCCCATCTCCAAAGTGGATCAAACAGCAGGACAAATCCTCATGTAATTACACTCTTAGTTTAAAACAGTGGTCCCCAACCTTGGGCTTCCAGATGTTCTTGGACTTCAGCTCCCAGAAATCCTGGCCAGCAGAGGTGGTGGTGAAGGCTTCTGGGAGTTTTAGTCCAAGAACATCTGGAGGCCCAAGGTTGGGGATCACTGGTTTAAAAGGTATCATCTACATGCATGAATTTGGTAAGGAAAGAAGAGATAGTCCTTGCTAACATCACTCCATCCCAACTTTGGAATTCCCTGCCTCTTGAGTTGTACCTGCGATTGTCTTTCGTTTCCATTTTGGTGGGAGATGAAAAAGTCCCCCTTTTTGCCCTTTTCTTCTTTAAAACATTGACAGGACACGGTGGTTTTACGAGTATGCCACTGTTTTCTTTTCTTATTCTGCTCCGCCTTGGTTTTTGTTAAGGTGTGTTGACTCATTGTTTTATCTGTGCATTTGTTAACCTCTAGGTAAACAGGTGGAAAAGCATTCGCTGATCAGCGGTTTTATAAACTGCCCCATTAAGTCGATGAGTGATTAGATAGACAGATCAGAGTGTCTTTTTGAAATATAACTCCAAAATCCCTCCAATCACCAATGGTGATGTTCCAATGGTTGGGCAATTCTGGGACCTTCAGTACAAAAATTACTTATCAAAATTCCAAGAAGGAGATGTGGTTTTCAGGGCTTCGTCAGATGGTTGCCTGGAGGTTGAATTAGCCAGATCCACATTTTCCAAGGTTTTAGCAGTGTGAACTACTACGAATATCACGACAGAAGCAGCTTCCATGGAGTGCAGTTTCAAGCAGCCTACATGTCATGGAGCAGTGGCTTGAGGTGTTCCAACCTTCACCCTTTGCCCCTGAGTGCCCATCTATTGATTTGTGCTCTTTCAAATGGTCCTCTATTTCTATTCCAGTCCAGTTGCTCAACTCACAATTGGAGCAAATGGCAGCCAGGCTATTTATATACATTTTTTTTAGTGTGTTTAATAACTTGTTCTTTAGCCAGCTAGCTATATGGAAAAAGGAGGGGGAGAGAAATACTCCTTCTTGTTCTTCTTTTTAAAAGAACATTTTTAATTTACTTTCTTTCCCCTAAAACCCTTTTGACAGATTTCCCCTTCTCTTCTAATTTCCCAGTGTTAGCAACTGTGATTAATAGAATTTCCATCATATTTAAAAAAGCAATTATTATTATTTTTAACACATTCCATTTGAGCTAGTGTAATGATAACCTTGCTACATTCAAAGGAAACTAAGAAGTATAGGTGTATTGCTCATTAAATCCCGCTTGGACACAGCAGCCCCTTTTACAGTTATCGGAGAGAGTGAGAGTGGCTGAGAGAGTCTATGTATATAATTTCCATTTGTGACCTCACACTTCCTGAAAAAAATGGTTGTGTAAGGTGACTCAGCAGTCCAGACTGTTTGTTATCAAGCTGCTCTGTTCTATTTGCAGGTGACTCCAGCAAAAAAAAATTAAATAGTTAAAGGTGGACAAAGATTATTTTAATTTGGTGGGCAAAGGTTTAATCTCTGTGTTGAGAAGAGGTGAGTGGAATTGCCGAAAATATAGTAGGGAAATATCTATTAAACTGCACTCCGGGAATTGTTGACAATTCTCTTTTCTCTCTTCTGTTCTTTCATGAGAGTGGTCTGCGAGAGGGTTACTCTAACTAATGTTCTATGTCTCCTTCCCCCAGTGAGAATGTAATATTATGGTTCTTGGAGAGAGGAAGGAAAATTGAATTGAATACATCTGTATGGTCATAAAATAAATCTTAGGACTCATCTTTTGGGTAAGTACTTAAGAGTTTTTGGATGAAGTTCATGGGTGTGTGCTATGTACAACTCTCTAGTGGAGAATTCTAGGTAGTACAAATCACAAGAATCCATGAGGGAGGAGAGTCATAACTATTAACAAGATTTTCTTTGTTTATGTTGGAAGCAAATAATGGTGCTTCCAGAGTGGAAGGATCAGTCAAACTATGTAGTGTAGATGAACTTGTAAAATCCTGAATTAGGGATGTGAAAAATTTCTCATTCTGGAGTCTGTCCCATAATCCCAAATCCCACCTACATTTTCCTCCTGCTATTGTTTTGCATGGGTTTATCAAAATTTCTAGGATACATTGTGCTGTGCTTCCTCCACCTGGAAATTTCTGACATAGCCCAAACATGGGCCTACCAAACAGACTTCCAAGTCTGTTAAGAAAAAGACTATCACTTGATCTGTCAGTATCATCATTCAGAGATGCATATATGTGGACTACATCTACCACCATTGACCAGTTCTCCATTTTATCAGTACTTTCATCTATTTGTTATATATCATGCTCCTGGTTTACTGTTACTCTGTATTTCTTTTCCTGTTTCATTAATCCATGTGTTTAATTAATCATGATTTGTGAATGGTTGCGATCCCCATTTTGCTGACTCTCTTTGTTTGATAGTCTTTATAGTTCCTGTTTCTAACAAACTTGCAGATTTCCCACCCCCTTTCGTACTATGGTGCTATTAGCTGAGGGCTGAACACTGACCAGTTTTTACTGAGGCGGGACAGACACATCTGGATGCCACCTTGGCCTGATTGTAACAAGTGGTAGCACAATAGAGTTTAAGAGGGAGATTTGCCATGTTGACAGATTAGTCAACTCAATGGTTAACAGTAGAGGTTTCATTTAGTGTATGTCAGAAATCAGCATTGGATTTTACTTTTTTTAAAAAAAAGTTTGTTTAAATGTTTATTTTACTCCTCATATCTAGAGACCTCAGAGTAGTGCACAAACAGTAAAACAATACTAAACAATTTCAGATTATCTAATATAATAAATCACAACATCATTTATACCAGAAAGTGCGTAAAGTCCTAGTCGTGGTAATCATGTGGGGATGCAATTAAGGCCAATCTCATCCTGAAAGCACCCAGAAATCATAGAGACTGTCAGATATGCAACACAAATGAGTCTATGTGGTATGTGCACTGTGAACCCCTTTCTTGGAGCCCTCGCCTCTCATGGGGCAAGGAGAATAATTTTATGGCTCTTTGCCCCCAGGTGTAAGGATGGGACACACAAGATTTTATGTCTTTAATATATAAGGAGAGGCAATTTCTCAACTTTCATGGTCCCACAAGTCGTTTAGGCCTTGAAACGTTCTCCTCATCACTTTAGGAACCCAAGTTAGATCAGTGAAATTCGAATCTGCCTGACTGTGTTTCGGATTGCAGCAATTTTGTTATTGCTAGTGCCATATTATCTTCAGCACCCACAAAGTGCAGCCTCCCACTTCTTAACCTGCAACAAATTTGCTTGTGTATTTAACAAGATACCCGTGCTGGGTGATGTTATTGTCTTTCTCTTGATAAAATTTTCTTGTACGTGTTAACACAGCCTTGACTAATTTCCATAGGCATGCATGTGTGTGAACAAGTGTGTATATCAGTTAGACTCTGTTAGGCAATTAAAGGCAGGTAAACAGCCGTCCCCATTAAAATGTGAATTGTGGGCAAGGATGCTGTTATGTTATCCAAGTTCCAGCTCAGCAAACAAGCAATTATTCCTGCTCTTTCAATCATTTTGTCCTCTGGAAAGAGACTAAAGCCAAGGTTTGTTTTCAAACCAAGGAGGAGGAATATAGAATCAAGTTGTCAGCAGTCAGAAGTGATGTAGAAAGTTCACAGTGTAGCACATTGGACCTAAACCACTGAGCTATCGGTTCCATCCCATTCCTCTTTTCCTCCCTGTCACAAAGTCTTTCACAGACACACTACAGCCTAAGGAACCACCTTTGAGCCATTTCTTTCCGGCTACGTCAAATTTCCCAGTGAGCTATTAGCAACATATACAGTCAGCCTCAGCTTCACCCCAACATATCATTGCTTTCTCAAACTGTTACCAGAGCTGTTGACACAGAATATTGTGTCTGTCGACAGCTCCAATTAGTTGGCGTGTCTAAGGACTGACAGTACAATCCACTTTTGTTTATGAAGACGGTGTAAGCTGTATCTCACTCTTCCAACCTTCAGCGGCAGACAGATGGGTAGAACTATATAATCAAAAATGAAAGTGGGTGATATTTTGCGTTTTAAAATGGCACGCACTATACAGAGCAAAACGGCCCTTTTGTCTGCCAGTGGCAGCGACTGGAAGATTCCTCCCTTCCGTCGTGTTATGAGAATAAATATGTATAAAACACGTCTGATGCGCATAAGCAATATTGTTGTTGCAAAACCCTTTTTCCTCCTCTTCCAGCAAATGTTACTTAAGGAGATGTTACTCCCCAGATGTTACTTAAGGAAATGTGGAATTGCTGACCAACAGGGAGCCTTTGTGAATACAATGGGGAGCACCCTCCAGCATTTCATTTCAAAATGAAAATATATTGATTTATGGGCTGAAATCCTGTTGCTCAGCATAGTGAGCCACAATTAGAGAAGATCCATTTGGATCAATGGACCTTACAGAGAAGTTGACTTAGCAAATCTCCACTGATTCAGTAGACTAGTACAACTTACTATGCTAAGCAACAGAATTTCAGCCAGTATTTCAATCTGTTGCGGTTATATGCCATCAAATAGCATCCAATTTAGGGCACTCCAACTACAGGTTTTGATGAAGATGAGATGCTTAAGCAATGGTTTTCTGTTGGCACTCCCCAGTAAGTTTACATGGCCAAGAAGGCATTTGAACTGAACCTAGTTCTCCCGAATTCTAGTCCAATACACTATCCACAATCCTATACTGATTCTCACGACTTATATTTTTATTTATTAAGCTAGACTCCATTAGAAGCCTGGACTCCTATCAGGCTCAAGCCAAAGTGGGATGGTCGTAACTGAAATACCAGATTAAGAAGCACCTGCCATCTTCAAGGCAGCAAAGGCTTTTATCTTATTGGAAGTGCCTGATGTTCAAGCTGGATTTTAAAAAGGAAGAGGCACTTGAGATCAGATTGCAAATATCCACTGATCTACTGGAGCAGGTCGCAGAATTTCAGAAGATGATCAGTCTGTGCTTTAAAGATTATATCAAAGCCTTTGACTGTGAAGATATTGAGAAACTATGGGTTATTCTGAAATAAATAAATGCATATTATTAATTACATTTATATCCTTCTTTTCCTCTACTAAGCTGAAGGTCATCTGGCTATCCTCCTCCCTATATTATATTCACAACACCCCTATGAGGTAAGACGGGCTGAGACTGCAATAGGGAATGTTGACTGGTGTGCAAAGGAGTGCTGCTGAAAAGTGTGAGCTTCCTCAGTGAAGCTTGGAAACATTTCCCCCCCAAACTTTGCTGGAAGATCATGGGAGTTGTAGTCCTAAAAAAGCATCATTTTAAAGGTCTGGCCATGACCTAGGATCTTTTCATCTCACCTCAGCCAGAAATTTATGGCAGCCCCAAATACGCCTCAATTGCTGATGCCCAAAGCCTTCTTTCTCCCCATCAGAAAACGAAGGAATAATAAGATTGGATGATTTTAGAAGGCATTTAATATTGGCTATTCCGGTAGGTAGTGTTGGGTTAAGCACTTTATCATCTTTATCGACCTGTTGCCCTGCAGTGGAGGGGGGGTGACTCCATCCTGCAAGTGGCTCCCATATGAATCAAGTGGTACTCCTCTCCTCCTACCCCATCCCACTCATATTCCCCGTCAGCTACGCAGTGGGGAAAGGGAGAATTCTCTTCTTATCTCTGACCATAGAGTCTGCTCAGTGCTAAGGAGTGATGTGTGCAGATCTCACTGTCCTATCTTTGATTTTTAAATTATTTTTTTGTATTGCAAGCTGTTGATGGCATCTTCTTATGGAGCAACTTACAAATAAATACTGCAGTATTTGCAAATGCTTTAATGCCATCAGACTGTAAATAATTCAGAATGCAATGCACTGTAATCGAAGCACAATAAAATCAAAGATTAATGGAGGAAAATCATTTCCAGGGCAAGAAGTGGGGACTTCACTTCTTATTCGGGAAGATTCATGTGTTGCTCTTTGGATGTTTGGAGTCTATCCATGTGCCACACAAATTACATGTGAGGAGATCCCAACTGAGCCATGTCAGAGCCTTTTCTTTGCATGACGCATTTTATAACTCCCCTCCTGCTGACACATTTCCATCTAGGGAAAGAAGAAGAAGAGATCTTAAGGTGGTTGAACCATTGCCTGGAACTGTATCAGTGAATCTACCCAAGGTTAGCTGGAAACTGTGGCCTTAAGTCACTGGCCAAATTGTGTTTAGCATACTTTTACTATATTAAAGTAAAATCACAGTTAGAGGAGGCCCATTTGAATCAATAGAACGTATGGAGGGATTGACTCACCAAATTCCCACTGATTCAATGGGTCTAGGTTGCCCTTGACATTTAGTCCAGTCGTGTCCGACTCTGGGGGGTGGTGCTTGTGACAACCCCAGACCTACTGGAGTATACCACCCTTTAACTAAGCTGCCACCAACCATTCCCTATAAGGAGTCACACAGACCAGGAATGGACTTTTAACAAACAAAAGAACAAGGTTTATTTAAATAACAAACAGGGTAAATAAAAAGATCAAGTAAATAAGATACTGTAACGTGGCAAAGTCCCAAACATATACATATAACAGTTTGGTTCCCCCAGATCCCTTTAAAGTAAAGCACAGACCCTGAACCTATGAGTTCTGGCTACCCATATAGAAACCTGAACCTATCAGGTAGGTACTAACTGACACACAGTTGTACCCAGTCTGACACACAGACTCCAACTCCTGCTTCTCCACACAAGCTCCAAGTATATATACAGTACAGCTCCTCCCCCTGATGTCCCGCCTTCCACTCCCCATAGGATGGAACTTTCCCTCCAAACCCATGACAGACAGGTACCATCAGTGCTGTATGTAACACCTCCCCTCTTTATAAGTTGTTTTGCAGGGGAAAAGCTAAAGTGCTTTTCTCCAAAAAAACAACCAGGATCAAAACACACAAAAACAGTTATACAATAACATACAATCCCATACTTACACTCTAGGTTAAACATATCAATTAGGCATTTAAACATTAACATTTACAATACATTAAGTCACCTTTATTAATACAAACCAAGCCTGTTCAAAAAAAAAAAACAGGTACATTTAACTTTTAGTCACCAAAATATACATAGTCCATGGTTTCTTCGCCGTCTTCATTCTTCGGGTCTTCTTGACAAGGCGTCAGCAACACAGTTCATTGACCCTCTGACCACCTTCACTTCAAAGTCATAATCTTGCAGGTTTAAAGCCCACCTCATAAGTTTACTATTATGGGTTTTCATTGTCTTTAACCACTGCAGTGGTGAGTGGTCAGTGCACAGAACAAAATGTCTTCCCCAGATGTAAGGGTTGGCCTTCTGGATCGCGTATACTATGGCCAGGCACTCCTTTTCCACGGTTGCCAAATGTCTCTCACCTTTCTGGAGTTTCCTACTCAGGTAGGACACTGGATGCTGGTCACCATTTTCATCCTCCTGGCAAAGAACTGCTCCTACCCCGCTGTTAGACGCATCGGTGTATATGATGAACTCCCGGTCGAAGTCTGGAGCACGCAGCACTGGATAATTGATGAGCGCCTCCTTCAACCTCCGGAACGCCTCCTCACAGTCGCTGGTCCACGGGATGCGGTCATCAGTCTTCTTCCGCGTCAGATCGGTCAGCGGAGTCGCTATCTCGTTAAACCTCGGGATGAACTTTCTGTAGTAGCCCACCAACCCAAGAAATGATTTGACTTTTTTCTTGGTGTTGGGTCTGGGCCAATCACGAACGGCTTCTATCTTGGCCTCTAGGGGTTTGATCACTCCTCCCCCTACTATGTGACCCAAGTATTTTATTTCTGGGCTACCCAGCTGACACTTGCTCGCCTTTACTGTTAGCCCTGCTGCACTTAACCTCTGCAGCACTATCTCCAGGTGTTTCAGGACATTCACATGTACCACCCTTCGTGCTTGGTGTTCCTCCTGCTCTATAAGGTAGTTCAGATCCGACATCTTGGAAATGACCCTGTATGGTCCTGCCCATTTGAGCTGCAGTTTGTTCTCTTTGCAGGGCCTAAGCCAAAGCACTTCCTCCCCTGGGTTAAAGTGCCTCTCCCTGGCTTTCTGGTCATACCAGGTTTTCTGTCTAACCTTCTGAGCTTGCAGGTTCTCTGCTGCTAGCTCCAGTTTTCTCTTCAGGTCATTCATTAAAGTGTCTATATATGTCACAACGTCTTGTGGGTCATCCTGGGTGATCTGCTCCCAATTTTGTTTGATTAAATCAAGTGGACCTTTCACCCTTCTCCCAAACAAAAGTTCAAACGGACTGAACCCGGTACTGGCTTGGGGCACTGACCGATAAGCAAACAAAAGGGATTGCAGCTTCTGGTCCCAATTGTTTGGATTCTCTGCCAAGTAAGCCCTAATCATGCGCATCAGAGTCCCATTGAACTTCTCCGTTAACCCATTACTTTCGGGGTGATAGGCAGTGGTTTCCTTGTGTTTAATTCCACAGATTTGCCATAACCGTTTCATGAGCTTTGATGTAAACGATGTGCCCAAATCTGTGATTATTTCTGAGGCAAATCCCATCCTGGACATATACCCCACCAAGGCATCTGCCACTGTGTTAGTTTCAATGTTAGTCAAGGGTATGGCTTCGGGGTACCTCGTGGCATGGTCCACAATGGTGAGAATGAACCTGTTCCCCCTCTTTGTGGCCTTGGGCAAAGGTCCCACAATATCCACTCCTATACATTTGAACGGGGTGTCAATCACAGGCAAAGGGCACAACTTCGCTTTGGTCCTGTCACGGTTATTCCCCTGCCTCTGACACACATCACATTGTTTACAGAACTCCTTGATCTGCTTCCCTATTTCAGGCCAGTAAAAATTTTGTGTGATTCTCTGCTGTGTTTTGTTCACCCCTAAGTGCGCAGCAAACATGTCAGAGTGCCCCCTTTGTAAGATCATGGGGCGATACTTTTCAGGTACCACTAGCTGACTTCTGATCCCATCTCCCCCTTTTGAGATATTCATCAGGGTCTCTCTATATAAAATTCCCTTTTTCTCATGAAATCTCGCTGTGGTTTCAGGTGTTAGCTGGGTGTCTGTCACCTGTTCAAAACACTTTTGGAGAGTGGCGTCTGCCTTTTGCTCTTGGCCAAATTTGCTGTCTGTGGTTAAGGTTTCCACCACAGCTTCGGGACTACCCTCATCTGCTTCCGTCTCGGGCTCGTCAGTACCCCCCTGAACTGTCCCCGTGGTAGCTTGTGAGCGTGTAATCACTAGCACCCGTTTCACATGTTCAGCCAGGTCATTTCCCACGAGCACGGCTGCTGGCAGAGTCGATGAAATCGCTAGCCGCCAAACTCCCCTCCAGCCTTGAAAGCTCACAGGTACCTCAGCTACTGGCAGTGAGATCACCTGTCCCTCAATCCCTGCCACCTTCAAGCTCTCATTTGGGATTATATACTCCCTAGGAATAATGTCTGGATGGCACAGGGTCACCTGGGAACAAGTATCCCTTAGCCCCCTATACTGATGGTCAAGTATTCCTACGTCCACCCCTGCGGTCTCAAACAATTGCAAATCTGTCCTCACTAGTAAGCAGCGCTTGACCTCCACAAGAGGACCATTTTCCCCAGCCTGATCAGCAGATGTAACTGTTCCAGATTGAGTAGCCATGGTAACAGGCTCCCTCAATGGCAAGGAGCTTTGCTCTTTCTGGACACAGAACACAGCTTTTGGCTTGGTTCCACTCAAATCATGAGGCAAATTTCCCTTTAGCTGCTTTAATTTCTCACACTCTGAGATTAGATGGCCCTTTCCTTGACAGAAATAACATTTTCTGCTGTATTTTGAGTCTTTCTCATCTGGTTTTGGTTTTCCCTCCAAAATCTGAGGTCTTTGTGGTTTCATGTCTGAGGGCTTCCCTTCAACATGGGCCCCTCCCCCTTGCTGGTTTTTCCCTGGTCCCTGAGAGTACTTGCTGTAGGTTTCTTTGGGTTTACCTACGGATTTCCCCTCAGCACCTAAGGGCTTTCTTATTTGGTAAATAAAATCTGCGATCTCTGCCGCCTCTGTCACCGATTTCGGTCTCCTCTCCCTCACCTGGAACTTCAGTTCCCCATGCAGGACTGAATAAAACTGTTCCAGCGCTATCAGGTCTTTGAGCTGCTGGAAGGTCTCTGTCCCCTCCTGAGACAGCCATTTCTCTAGCAACCTCACCAGTTGGGCCCCCACTTGGGTAAAAGTCTGCTCTGGTTTCTTTGTGAGTGACCTGAATCTTTGCCTCAGCTGTTCCGCATTTATCCCATGTCTGGCAAACACCAGTTTTTTAAACTCAGCGAAGTCTTTCAGTAGTTCCACTGGCATCTCTGCATAGACTTCTGCCAGGCTGCCACTGATTAAAGATCGCATAATGGTCATCTTCTCAGTTTCCCTTACTGAGAAGTCCACAAACGCTCTTTCCACGAGGGAAAAGAACACCTCAGGGCAATCTCCCTTGTGGTACACAGGGAATTTCTTCAGGTCAGTTTTAGACAGGCTGCCTTCCCCATTCCCTGGGTTCCCCTCATTATTATTGTTATTACTATTTCTACTCATTATCTCCAGCTTCTTCAGCTCAAACGCCATTTTCTCTCTCTCCAATTCAAATTGTCTTTGCCTCTCCCTTTCCCTTTCCTGTTTCTCTTCCCTTTCCATCTCAAATTTTCTCTGTTTCTCCCTTTCCTCCATTCTTTCTCTCTCTAATCTTTCCTCCATTTCCCTCACCCTCAGCTCATGCTGTTGGGCTAGGAGCATTTTTCTGAGTTCTGGGTTCTGTTCTCCCGTGCTCTCATCCTGCACTGAGCCAAATTCCTCCTCAGAACCTTGGTCTACTTGTGGTTCTCTTACTTCACCCATTTCTGCCATTTGGCTTCGAGTCAAGGGCATAATCCCCCCCCAGAACAGGCTGCCTTCAAAAGTCAAGCCTCAAAATAAAGCGACGACTTTTTTCCTTTTGCCTCAGAAACAGCCTTCTATAGACTGCTGCTGTTCCTTCAGCACTAACTTGCAACTGTTGCCAGGCAGAATCCACCCCCTCTGCTAGGCCTCTCAGCAGACAGGCTAGATCACTGTTACTTCACACAGCTTTGCCTCAGCCCTTTCCCGCCAAAACGGGTTGCCTCAGAGCTCCCTAATCTAGTCCCCAATCTGAGTGTGCACGTTCTTCCACTAGCGTACCTCCCCGTGAGGTAAGCCTAGAAGATTACCTACGCGCCCTCAGATTGTCCCTGACTAGACCCCCCTTGCTCTGGGCACACTTGCCAAGGCTTTGCTGGACCACTGGACAACTGGATCAGTCGTATCCCACACGCTGGACACCAATCAATGTGACAACCCCAGACCTACTGGAGTATACCACCCGCTTTGGGCTGCATTCCCAAGCAACCCGACTCCGAGAAGACCCGGTCCCGGCGCGCCGGGGGCCTCTACCGGCCTCACACCGTCCACGGGCCTCTTAACGGTTTCACGCCCTCTTGAACTCTCTCTTCAAAGTTCTTTTCAACTTTCCCTTACGGTACTTGTCGACTATCGGTCTCGTGCCGGTATTTAGCCACATCAATGTGACAACCCCAGACCTACTGGAGTATACCACCCTTTAACTAAGCTGCCACCAACCATTCCCTATAAGGAGTCACACAGACCAGGAATGGATTTTTAACAAACAAAAGAACAAGGTTTATTTAAATAACAAACAGGGTAAATAAAAAGATCAAGTAAATAAGATACTGTAACGTGGCAAAGTCCCAAACATATACATATAACAGTTTGGTTCCCCCAGATCCCTTTAAAGTAAAGCACAGACCCTGAACCTATGAGTTCTGGCTACCCATATAGAAACCTGAACCTATCAGGTAGGTACTAACTGACACACAGTTGTACCCAGTCTGACACACAGACTCCAACTCCTGCTTCTCCACACAAGCTCCAAGTATATATACAGTACAGCTCCTCCCCCTGATGTCCCGCCTTCCACTCCCCATAGGATGGAACTTTCCCTCCAAACCCATGACAGACAGGTACCATCAGTGCTGTATGTAACAGTGCTCATCTCCGTTTCCAAGACATAGAGTGAGCGTTTTGTCCAAAGACAGTTTCCATGGTCAGTGGCCAGCGCGACTAGACACGGAACACTGCTACTTTCCCACCGAAGGTGGGTCTACTCCAATGCAATTTGCTACACTAAGCAACAGGACTTTGGCTGGTATCTTTCCAGTCTGTGTTGAGCTGGTATTTCCATGCAATCACAGTTGTAGGGAGGCTAGCCGGGTCTCAGGTTTTGTGTCCATTCTCCGGGTGCCAGGATTTGTCCACTAGCAGCCTTTCAGGTAGAAGACTGGCCTCCCTAAAGGGGGACCTTTGGCCACCTTTGGCATCTGTTGTTCAACCAACCTGGCGTGCCGGCTGAGAAGAGCGGGGCCCTCATTCACAGCTGGCTGTCCACAGGGCGCACTGTTCTTCCACCCAGAGCCATATCCTAGAAGTAAACAATTCCAAAGCCCTTGCATACTGTAGGTTGGGCCTGCCTGTTCCACAATAAAGGCCAGTAAGAAATTCTGATCTGCGGATGGTTGATGAATCCCAAATAGTTCATTCCAGATTAATGTGGATGCATAACAGTCCATCACTTGGATTGCTCTGATATTCTTATGTGGATTTTTTTTAAAAAAAAAATTGCTGGTCAATTAACATGATCAAATTGGGCATACAGTCATGTGCGTGTGACGACCAGGAGAAGCTAAAGCCATGGGCTTGTTTATTGGGGAGTTCTTTCTTGTCTACAGTGGGAGCTTGGAAGGGAGTAGAAGGGGGTTTGTTAATGGTGTAAGTCACAGTCTGGAGACGTCTGGACTCATTACGATCAGAGATTCAAGGCCCAGCAGGGGTGCATCTGTTGTTCAGCCAAGCTGGCATGGTGGCGGAGAAGAGTGGGGCCCTCGCTCACAGCTGGCTGTCAACAATCACTGCTGCAAGGAACGAAAATATATTGTAGAAGTAAGGCAGGGCATGGAGCAAAATCCTGCAACCCCATGCATTCTGTAATTCTAGAGCATTGTTATGAATCATGAGAACAAAAGGATAATTTTATTACAGAACCACAAGCAGTGGTGTAATGGCAAATTCTAAATGAATCAGGGGAGTCCTCCCAGCCATGCCTTCATTTTTGGAGTCTTGTTGGTTTAAACCAACAAATAGGCATTAGGCATTCTTAAGTCCACCACAAACTGGTGTTTTGTAAAGCAAATGGATCTTGATGGCTCATTTGGTATCAAGCTACTTCCAAATACTTAATGTAGCCACAGCAATATATGTATCATTCTTGGAAAACTCATCTCCTCCCCACAAATTACTGTGAGGATTGTCGCTCAGTTCAGAGAGAGCAGGTGAAGCTTGGGGCACATGGCAAAAAAAATGTCATTGTGTCTCTGATGAGCAAAAAGTCCCGTTGCTCCAGCTTTGCAAATCCTCACGCCATCACAAGACTGGTCAGGATCTTGGATATTAGGCAATCAGCTTTTAAATTTCTGTCCATTTCATTCCCCAGGCTAAACAGTTGGTTTCAGAGATATGAAGCCAAGCAATAATCCAACTCTGAATTAGACATTTCAAAGAAAATACAGCAGAAGGAAAATCGCTGCACAGAGAGAGAGTGAGAGAGTATGTGTTTTCTGAATATTTTAATTTGGAACTAAACAGCCAGTATCCTCTTGCTAGCTCCAACTAGAGTAGACTCATGGACTTAGTGGGATTTACATATGCACTGGCAATTGGCTTGACTCTTTGTTGGGGCTAGCAGTATGATGCTGGCCTATGGTTGGTAAAATTCCTAATACAAGTATTTGTGTTTATTTAGGGCTTCTTAGTAAATAGTAACGATCATGTCCCGTCAAGTCAATTTAAACTTATGGTGACCCTTTCTGGGGTTTTCTAGATATGGCCTACTCGGAAGTGGTTCTTCTAGAGACATCCTGGGACTGTGCAGCTTGCTCAAAGCTACACAGACTGACTCTTCTGGAATGCCCAGTGGGGGGATTGAACTCCCAACCTCTGACCACAGCCAGAAACCTACTTCTCTGAGCTATTTGGCCAGCTTTAAGTCCCCAGAGCATAGTCAAGATTTTGGACTTCCTGTGCGACAGTGAGACGTCTGGCCTCCTCCCTCCCCATCTTTTGGTCCTCAATTTGCAAAGCAAAATGAAATTAAAATTGCAGATGTATGTTCTCAAAAGGCCTGGGTGTAGATTTTGTTCATGTTTGTTCAAGAAGGAACTCATTTAAAAGTAGTCCACATGCTTTTCTGGTTTCCAGCGGGCCTGCTCTACTAGAAGGCTTCCCTTGATCAAGAGTCATTGGGACATTTGGGGTAGTCTCCTAGTGAGCTTTTGTGAGTTAAAAATTCTGCTAGAAATACTGAACACAGAGATTGTGTTGGTTGCACAAATGTTACCACTCCACAAGTGCAGAGATGACAGTCTGCACAGTGGCAATGTCTGTGTAAGCTGGTGGGACTTAGTGCTTAGCAGAACCTCAACAAGATGCTTGCAGCTAGCTAGCTAACTAACTTTCGTTTGTTTGTTTGTTTGTTTGTTTGTTTGTTTGTTTGTTTGTTCGTTCGTTCGTTCGTTCGTTCGTTCGTTCGTTCGTTCGTTCGTTCTCTTCTATCCTGCCTTATTAGCCCAACTACTCTCTGGATGACATAATTACAAATCGTACAAAACAAATCATAACCACTAGAGATGGGCACAAATTGTCACTTCGGCAGTTTGTGCTGGTTCATTTATTGCCCAAACGGATTTCAGCATTCCAAAACCTGTCCTTCTCTGGAAGGTGCCTACTCAAACACAGTGCCCAGGGCAAGGAAGTTAGGTCATGGCCTCTGAATAGGTGCCCCCCAGAGGAGGTGAGACACTGAAGTGCCAAACACTTATTGGGCCAATAAATGAATCAGCACAAACTGCTGCACCGGACGTTTGTGCCCATTTCTAATAACCACAATATACAATTACTACTGTAAAAACCCTGTTGCTAGCTAAATTAATAAAAACCTACATTTGAGTAAAATTAAACACATTTAACACCTCAGGTCAATTAGTTAGACACCAATAACAGCAGCTTTATACAATTATGTTTCAGTTAACTTCTTAAAAACTGAGAGGGATGTCACCTAACGAACCTCTGTAGGAAGCGTTTTCCACAGGGAAGGGCCCGCAGCCAAGAAAGCTTGGTTCCTTGTTCCGGCTTTTTTGGACTGCTTAGGTGTCACAAATTTTTAACATCAAACACTTCAAGGAGCAGGCAGAGAGGGTGGCTATTTTGTGGGACAGATGTTCTGAACAAGTATCAAGGTCCTAAACCATTGAGGGCTTTATAGGTCATAACCAGAACCTTGAATTGGACATGGAAACCAAGAGTGAGCCGATGAAAGTGTGCCAAGACTGGGGAATGTGTGTTCACATCTGCTGGTACTAGAGCTGGGACTATTCGTATACGTAAATGGATACAAATATCCCCATCCCAGCTGGAACTAATGAGGGTCCAGCCCCAGGACAGGACTTTCCACATATGTGTCCCAGCGCTGCGAAGGTCCCGCTCTTCCCACCAATGGTGCCCAGAGCTCCTCTGTCTTCCTGCTTGGCTGGCCACTCAGGAGCCGTGTAGGGAGGCTCGTCCTCCCACCCACTGCCTGAAGTGGCCAGTCAAGCAGGAAGACATGACGGGAAGAGTGGGACATGCGAGTGAATGGTTTAGTCCCGGAGGGCAGACCCTCATTTAGGTCCCGCTGGGATATTTGTATTCGTTTACGAATATTCCCATCTCTAGCTGATACCTTTAAATAAACCTGTGCTTTCTGCACTTTCTACAAAGGATCCCCAACCTCGTGCCAATTTCAATCCCATTTTAAACTAGTGAAAACTTGTACTTTCTCAGTATCTTTACTTGTGAAAAAAAAAATCTAGCAATTTGTTCCCATTTGTTTAGAAAATATTTCTTTAAAATAATTATTGTGTCTTCGAACTTCCAAAGGGAAGAATAGTTGACGTCATCTTTCATTGGCTCATCCTCAAGACATGACAGAATTGCACTCCTAGTCCTTAATCTCTGACAGAAGCCTCTCTCCTCGCCCACTGCATTAGATCCGTTTAGCTGCAGATGCCAAGAGATACACTTCGGACTTTTCTCATACACACCCTGTGATGCATTCCTGGACAATAATTTCCTATCTACCGCTTTTAATCATGCTGTTCTACAGCTATTTCAAAGCGGCTCAGATTCATACGCCCAATTGTTGCAGCAGAGAACTAAGCCAGGAAATGGAGGGACCTTGAAATCCAGAAAAAAACAACAGGTATTGGGGAAAGAAATCATGAGACATGTCCCTCTCAAGGTTCAATCAAATGGGATTTGTCCCACAGTTTGGTCCATTGCGGGATGGGCTGGTATTCTTTTCCCCCAAGGACCACATGGCATATGGTCACCTGGTGCAAGGGAGGAATCATATGGGCAATGCGGGGGGAGATGATTGGGCGGACAATGAGGGGATCCAGCTGGTGAAGGGGGATTTTGATGTGCAACGGGGGAGGGAGCTGGGCAGGCAATGAGGAGGTGATTCAGATGGGTGATTAGGCATGTAATTGGGAAGCTGGGCAAGTGATTCTGCTGGGGGAGATCAGGTGGTGCTTTAATATTTTTAAATTCCTGCTAGCTAGTATAGCGCTGTATCAGATAGCAGGGAAAAAAGGTTTTTTTTTTAAGTGGCAGGGGCATACACACAATGAATCAATTCCACATATGCCTCAAAATAAGTGGACGTCTTCCAGAGGAGCAGAAAAGCTCCTTGCCCTCCCCACCCCGGAATAAAGACGCAAGAGAAGTATTATGGGTTAAAACACGGGCCACACTTTATTGATCATAATTCAATGTTGCCATCCTTTGGCAAACGGGGGCCTGCCGTAGTGCAGAATCAGGTTAAATTGCAGAGGTCTCAAAGTACCCCTTAATCAACAAATGGGCAAGTCCCTGGCCCCACATTAGAATACGGCCAGAAAAGGAAGAGGGCGGAGAGAGGGGGAATGTCCCTTAAATAACCTAACGTTCCCCCCCCCTCACCCAACTGCTCTTGTAAGACCTAAGGTCTTTCGTTATCCAAGGAGGGAGGCAAAGGCAAGCCGTACTGCCGAAGTTTTATCTCAGCAGCGGCTTGAGCATTCTGCTGACATAATAGTCTCGCATGCACGTGCCCCGTGTGAATGCTAAAATCTAACTTGGGTTGTTTTCAGTCCAACGCCATTCAAAAGAAGGATTTTTATGTCAGTAGGATAAAGCCCAGAGATCACTTGGTGGAAGAAGTGACTGTAAGGAGAAGCGTTCAAGAGAAAATAAGACAACCATCTATCAGATCTACTTTGATATGGATTCCTGCATTAAGTAGGGGGTTGGACTTGATAACCTTATAGGTCCCTTCCAACCCCATTACTCTATGATTCTAAAATCAAGTAAGATAGGAACATAACAAATAATTACTTCTTATCAAGAACAGCTAATAAGCAACACCCACAACAATGTTACTAAAGTAAAGAATAAATTGTTTAAAAATTGCTACAGCATTTCAGAGACAAAGATCTTCTCTTCCAGAAACTCACCTGAATCTTCTATAAAGATTGCAGACAATTAGGAGGACCATTAAGGACCAAGTTCAAACCCAGTTTAAGTTACTGCAGCTCTGCAGGCTATGGAGAACTGGGAAGAAGAACATGCACTGATGCAAAATAAATTAAAGCAATTGTAGTCGTATCTTAAGGAGCAATTTAGCCAGCGGGTAACTCTTGCTATAAAAGATTCCTTCCCAAAAGTTCCCCTCCTCTTATTATTACATTAGAGGTTATTTTTAACAAAGGGAAATGGAACTGCATAGCAGCTTTACAAGCTATATTTTTTGCTTTGGGGTATTTAAAAAGTGCACACATAGGCACCAAATAAATCAGGGAACACTCTGAAGAGGAATGTATCAACTCCCTGAGGAATCATAAATCCACATTAGATTGTTAAGAGCCAGAAGGGACCATTAATGATTAACTTCCAGCATTATAAGGGCATAGCATCTCCCCTAGGATTTGCTACATTAAATCTAGTGCATCCTTACTGTGTTCAGAATTGTTTTGAAAAATAATAAATCTTTCACTACTTATATCTTGTCCATGTGCTGATGATCAGACAGTGGTAACTGTATTCCACCGAAGAACTGCAGAATTCTGTCCCATCCAGCAGCTTTAAAACTTTTCTGCAGAACAGCACCACAAAGTCTCAAGCCTAAGAGAAGGTCTATTGCTTGCAATATTGTATGATTACTAGAAGAACACAAGAAAGGTCATGATGAATAGGACCAAACCCCCATCTCGTCCAACATTCTGCCCGTGCAATTACCAATCCTGTTCTTTAGAGGATTACACAGGATTGAATTGGATGATACACATAGCACATTGTTAGAAGCAGAGTTCCTTCGGTCCTGAGCTAAAAGACCTTGATTGTCACAGCAAGCATTTTGATCACACCATGTAGTTTCGAAATTGATGGACTTTGTCTGGCAATTGCTCAGGCACGATGCTTGAAGGAAAGCACATCAGAATTATAGCAAAATGCTTTCAGTTTCTAATGACGTGCTCATCTCTGTATTGTCTATTTTGGCCCCGCAGTACAAATGACCAGTAACATCTAAGCCATCCAGTTGCTAGCACTGTCACATCTGCTGTCTTCATTCTTCTTGCTAAAAATGATGAAGTTACTCCTGAAGACAGTTGTGACAGAGAAAGCTCTTTCTCAGGGGAATACACCTTTCTGGGCTACGTGGTTTCAGAGAAAAATGGAGTTGGAAAGGGCCTATAAGACCATCAAGTCCAACCCCTTGCACAATGCAGGAAGCCAAATCAAAGTACAGTATATGTGACAGAGGGTTGCCTAATTTTCTCTTCAATGCCTCCAGTGTTGGAGTGCTCACCACCTCCTGAGGTAATTGGTTCCATTGTTGTATTGCGCTATCAGTTAAGACGTTTTTCCTGATATTCAGCCTAAATGTGGCTTGCTGTAGCTTGAGCTAATTAGTACATGTCCTGCACTCAGATCATATGACTACCTTTCAAGGATTTGAGAAGTCCTATCATCTCTCTCCAAATACTTCTTTTTTTTCAAGGCTAAACATGCCCAGTTCTTTCAGTCTTTCGTCATAGTGCTCGGTTCTTCCCCCTCCTTTGAACTTGTTCCATTTTATGGTGTAGCATCAGGAACTGGACACAGCACTCAAAGTGAGATCTAATCAGTGCTGAATAGAAGGGAACTAGTACTTCATGGGATTTGGAGGCTACACTTCTGTTAATGCAGCCTACAATAGGTTTTTTGTAGCCACATCACACTCATTGGCTCATATTCAGTATGTAATCTACATCACTCATTTTATTTACTTAATGTTCTTAACCTCTTAGTATGTGTTAGTTGCTCAATAGTATGTGTTTTATCTGAAGCCTATTGTTTCTGATCATGGGGTTTTCTTGGCAAAGATACTGGAGTGGAATTGCCGGTTCCTACTCCAGGTGGATTGCGTTTAGTCGGAACTCTCCACTATGACCTGTCTGTCTTGGGTGGCCCTGCACGGCATAGCCCATAGCTTCAGCAATATGTGGACCGAGAACTCCCAGAAGTACAAGCTGGATTTCGAAGGGCCACAGGAATAGAGACCAAATTGCTAACATGCGCTGGATTATGGAGAATGCCAGAGAGTTCCAGAAAAACATCTACTTCTGCTTCATTGATTATGCAAAAGCCTTTGACTGTGTGGACCACAGCAAACTATGGCAAGTCCTTAAAGAAATGGACGTGCCTGACCACCATCTCCTGAGAAACCTATATGTGGGACAGGAAGCAACAGTTAGAACTGGATATGGAACAACTGATTGGTTCAAAATTGGGAAAGGAGTACGACAAGGCTGTATATTGTCCCCCGGCTTATTTAATTTATATGCAGAATACATCATGCGGAAGGCTGGACTGGAGGAATCCCAAGCCGGAATTAAGATTGCCGGAAGAAATATCAACAACCTCCGATATGCAGATGATACCACTCTGATGGCAGAAAGTGAGGAGGAACTAAAGAACCTTGTAATGAGGGTGAAAGAGGAGAGTGCAAAAAACGGTCTTAAACTCAACATCAAAAAAACTAAGATCATGGCCACTGGCCCCATCACGTCCTGGCAAATAGAAGGGGAAGAAATGGAGGCAGCGACAGATTTTACCTTCTTGGGCTCCATAATCACTGCAGATGGAGACAGCAGCCACGAAATTAAAAGACGCCTGCTTCTTGGGAGGAAAGCGATGACAAACCTTGACAGCATCTTAAAAAGCAGAGATATCACCTTGCCGACAAAGGTCCGAATAGTCAAAGCTATGGTTTTTCCTGTAGTGATGTATGGAAGTGATAGCTGGACCATAAAGAAAGCTGACCGCTGAAGAATTGATGCCTTTGAATTGTGGTGCTGGAGGAGGCGCTTGAGAATCCCCTGGACTGCAAGGAGAACAAACCTATCAATTCTAAAGGAAATCAACCCTGAGTGCTCACTGGAAGGATTGATCCTGAAGCTGAGGCTCCAAAACTTTGGCCATCTCATGAGAAGAGAGGACTCCCTGGAAAAGACCTTAATGTTGGGAAAGTGTGAAGGCAAGAGGAGAAGGGGACAACAGAGGATGAGATGGTTGGACAGTGTCACCGAAGCAACCAACATGAATCTGACCCAACTCCGGGAGGCGGTGGAAGATAGGAGGGCCTGGCGTGCTCTGGTCCATGAGGTCACGAAGAATCGGACATGACTAAACGAATAAACGAACGAATGATGTGTTTTATCTATTATTCTTGTAAACTGCCCAGAATAGTGCATTACATTAATGGGCGGGCGGGCAGGCAGGCGGGCGGACGGACGGACGGACGGACGGACAGAGAGATAGATAGATAGATAGATAGATAGATAGATAGATAGATAGATAGATAGATAGATAGATAGATAGATAGATAGATAGATAGATAGATAGATAGATAGATAGATAGATAGATAGATAGATAGATAGATAGATAGATAGATAGATACAAAATTATTCTCACTCGTATTATTGAGGCAAGTATCCACCATCTCGAAATTGTATTTGGTTTCTTTTGTCTAGATGTAGAACTTTGCAACAAAATCCAGCATCTGTACTGACAAAATGGTGGAAAAATTCTGAGGGTCAAACTACATATTACACACACATATATCTTTTGTTGACCCACTCACTATTCATGTTGGTCACTTCAACGACACTGTCCAACCATCTCATCCTCTGTCATCCCCTTCTCATTTTGCCTTCACACTTTCCTAACATCAGGCTCTTCTCATGAGATGGCCAAAATATTGGAGCCTCAGCTTTAGGATCTGTCCTTCCAGTGAGCAATCTGCTACAGACCTCCAAACCACACAGAGGACTTAAGATCAATGACCAAACATCCAAAAGAGAAAGATACAGCAGTAATGAGAAACTCCAGCTCCCTTTATGTCTCTTGGAAGTAAAGAATCTGAGGTGTGTTGATTTCCTCCCATGCCATGTTGATGATTTCACTTCCCAGAGATTGGAAGAAGTAATAACAGGTCAAGTGTCCAGGATCTGATCTTCATCAACAGGGCATAGCTAATCAACAAGGTGAAAGCAGTGGAAATCAAAGGTGACTTCATCCTCCTGGGACTCATTATACTGAGGAAATTGAAAATCAAACACATCTTCTGGACTTTAAGAAAAGTGATTTCGATAAGGGGAACCTTAACCTTATTGAATGTAATCCCATAGTCAGAAACTCTCAAAAACAAGGGAGGTCATGATAAGCAATAGGAGTTTCTGAAAGATGAGGCATTGAAGGCACAATCACAAACAATTCCACTGAGAAACAAACGTGGGAAATGTATTCTTGAAGGCTTTCACGGCCGGGATCTGATGGTTGTTGTGGATTATTCGGGCTCTTTGGCCGTGTTCTGAAGGTTGTTCTCCCTGATGTTTCGCCAGTCTCTGCGGCCGGCATCTTCAGAGAACTGGAGTAGGAACTCGTGAGTCCCTACTCCTGTCCTCTGAAGATGCCGGCCACAGAGACTGGCAAAATGTCGGGAAGAACAACCTTCAGAGCATGGCTAAAGAGTCTGAAAAACCCACAACAACAAATGTTTAGAGGAACTGAAGGTGTGGCCAGATATTGAAGTTCTCCTGGGCTGGATCAGTCTAAACAGAGTTGTATGAAAATGTTGTCTGGCATTTAGAACAATCCATGCATCCACATTGGAAGGATTGAGCAAGTTTGGGACTGGAAACCACACCACATCTTGAAGTGACCCTGTTAAGCCCATTCTTCTCTCTCAGTCTCGATGCCCCTGCATCCTTAACTGTCCTAGAATAGATAATTAAATACTTGGTCTGCCAGAACATAGAAAAATATGCAGTGATGAAGAGCCAGCATAGGTTCCTCAGAAACAACTCATGCCCTAACCTTCTCTCTCCCTCCCTCCCTCCTGTCTCCTGTCTCCTAGAAATACAAGTTTCGTAGATCAGAGAAGTGCTGCAGCTTCAGTATGTCTTGATTTCAGTTAAGCTTTCAACAGGATGCCCCATGATATTCTTGCAGACAAAATGATAAAATGTCAGCCAGTCCATGCTGCTGTTAGGTGGGTTTGTAGCTATTTGACAGATTCCAAGAATATTCACTAATGGCTTCTTCTCATGCTGGAAAGAAGTAATATATGGGGCGCTTCAAGTTTCGGGCCCAGTGTTTTTCCATCTCTTTATAAATGCCCCAGATTAAGGAGTACAGGAGCTGCTCATTAAATCTGCAGATGGCAGAACTGGGAGGGGTTACTAATATCTCAGAGCTCAGAATCAGGATTCAGGATAACCTTAACAGAATAAGGAATGGTGCTAAAGCGAACAAAACAGATTTCAGCAAGGATAAATGTGAAGTTCAACATTTAGGCAGGAAAAATCAGGTGCAAAAATACAGGATGGGTGACAACTGGCTTGGCTGTGTCCAGTTTTGTTCTGGGCATCAGCATTGAAGCAGGATATGGACAGGCTGTAGTGTGTCCAGAGGAAGGCGACCAAGGTGATAATGTATATTATTTATTTTTTTATTTTTTTATTCATTGTCATTGTAAGTATATACACAGTATACCCATACAATGAAATTCACAGACACACAGAGACCAGACACATGCACACACATAAAATTCCCCAAGCACTCCCCACCCACTAAAAAATCCCCCAACACTCCCCACCCACTAAAAGTCCCCACTAAAAATACAAACATCTACACCGCAGGCCAAGTAACACAGTCCAACTAACTATTTAATTTTAATGGTTCTCTGTAGAGCTTTTTTGTCTGCTAGAGAGCTACTCCCAAACCATGCCAGCGACTGTGGATTACTTGTGCCTGAGCATGCAGAGTCCATTATTTTATTATTATTATTATGGAAACCAAGTTTTATGAGGAAGTATTAAAGGAGCTGGGTATGTTTAGCTTGGAGAGAGGGAGACTGAGAACTGTTATGATAGCCATTATCAACTGTTTGAAGGGATGTCACATGGAAAATTGAGAGGTTCAGAGTAGGACTGAACAGCTTTACAGTTCCATGATTCTGTGCAAATGGTATGGGGGAAAAAAAAGACAGGTGCATCTCAGCCAACTGCTGTGTAAACATAAAATTCTGTTTATCATTCAGAAGCAGCTTTAACGTTCAATGACAGCTATAGAGTGGCACCTGCCCATTGAACAAACACCAGGCAGATTTTCACAACAGGGAACAAAAATCTAAACTACAGAGATCTAGGTTTGTGCCGGCTTGGACAAAATGAGTAGAGAGGGAGGCCATCCTCACCCATACTTTCTAGAAAATGTCCAGTTGATTAGACTCAAAAGGATGAGTTCAAGAGACCGTCGGAATAGTTTAATCTTGAGTTGGCCACCTGGTTTATTTAGTGTACTATTTAACAACGTTCTCTCTGGAAATGCTACTCTTTTTCATTATTATTTATGTAAGGAATTTCAGTCTGTTTGCAGAGAGTTAGATCCTGGTTATCCAAATTAAGGTGTGATGGCATATGAGGGTAAAGGAAGGAGTTGACTAGTTTCTCAGTGGCTCCTTTCAAAATCCCAGGATAAGAAAGGAACTTGGTATTTTTGTTTTTGCCATTCTTATTCTCTGTTTTACTTATATCCCTTCATTCCCCAGGTATTGGCACTCAGAGTGGGTTGCAAAACTAAAACAGGTGCAAGTAATAACAGATAAATCTGGTATAAATAAAAACATTAATTGCTGCAACACTGAACCACAATTAAAGAATTACAACCAAGGTAAAAAGAAAAATTCTTACTATAAGTAGATTATTAGCAAAACAAAGAGAAGGCTAACTTAAAATCATTTGCTCTGATCTGTTAGTGTTCAGCTTGCAAATAGCTTTTCTTGTATTTATTTATTTTCCCCATCTATATTATTTGTGTGCTGCCTTTTCCCCCCTAGGAGACCCAAGGTGGATCACAATGATTAAAGCTGTACAAATGATAAAAGGCTTAGAATACTCTACAGAAGCAGCAACTTCTGACTCTTCCTACCTCCAACTCACATTTGATTCAACCCAACCTCTCATGGACTCTTCCACTGTATTCTGAACATATAATGCAGATCAGTAATCATAGAGTAATTGAGCTGGCCATTGAGTTGAACCCCCTGCACACTGCAGGAATCCAAATCAAAGCAGATCTGACCATTTTCGTTTGAATGCTTCCAGTGTTGGAGCACTCACCACCTCCTGAAGCCATTGGTTCTATTGTTGTGCTACTTTAACAGTTAAGAAGTTTTTCCTGGTATTCAAATGTCTTCCTGTCGCTTGAACCCATTATGATGTGAAGTGCACTCTGGGATGATGAAGAACAGACCCAGCCCCTCCTCTGTAGGACTCCCTTTTCAAGTATTTGAAAAATGCTGTCAGATCTCCCCTCTGTCTTCACATGTCCAGTTTTTCAGTCTTTCCTTACAGAGATTGCTTTCCTTGGTTTTTAGAACATTGTAAACAATCACATATTCTGTCTGAAATCTCAAGTAGCAAAGTTTGTTTGTTTGTTTGTTTATTTAACTGTTCCAAACATATCCTCATTCTTGTTGTTGTTTAGTTGTTAAGATTTTCATGTTGATTCTCATCCATCAAGACATGACATTTAGATGTGCTGAGGAATAATTTTCTGTTTCCTTATTGCTGGAATTCACACATTGTTGTTTTGTTATTTAGTCATTTAGTCGTGTCCAACTCTTCGTGACCCTGTGGACCAGAGCATGCCAGGCCCTCCTGTCTTCCACTGCCTCCCGGAGTTTGGTCAAATTCATGTTGGTCACTTTGATGACCTTGTCCAACCATCTCGCCCTCTGTCATCCCCTTCTCCTCCTGCCTTCACACTTTCCCAACATCAGGGACTTTTCCAGGGAGTCTTCTCTTCTCATGAGATGGCCAAAGTCTTGGAGCCTCAGCTTCAGGATCTGTGCTTCCAGTGAGCACCCAGGGTTGATTTCCTTCAGGGTTGATTTCCTCATTCTACTTACATGTAAAGGCCCTGCATCAGACTAAATATTTGGAATCTGATTTTAGAAAACTATATGCATAATCAACATTACTACTGAAACTCATTGATACCTTTCTCTATGAATGAGCAACCAAAATCACACCTTTCCTCATACAACAACCTCCCATCAATGAAGGGTGTGTATGTGTGTTTTGTTTGGCCTCTTCCTCTCGCCACCACCCCACCACTGCCCTCGGCTCCCTGTATTGCCTACTATTATTTCCAGGACCTACCCTAATTCTCTGCGTTCTTCTGCCATTTTCCCTTGTAGGATAACAAGTATCTTGACTGTAATCTATTAATTGAATAATTGAATAAACTTGTTTCTCTAGCAGTGAGAGCATATTGTTTGCACACACGGTGTCATCCCAAGCCCTCCAGCTACCGAAAGATTGCCAGATATGTTTATTAAACCCCCTGTGCTTGGAAAGAACACAGAAATCTGTCATCTGGGGTAATAGGAAAGTGCCTATCTCAGCTGGAGACTGAGCCATTATGAATAAAATAAGAGTTTGCACTACAGTTTGGAGATACAAAGAGAAAAGGCTTCCCTACGGTGCAAATGTGTTGTAACCCTCAGGCAAGGAAGAAGAAAAAACCCTCAACAATAATAATATTGAATCCTTGCTGGCAGTGCAATGTAATTATTGAGTTTGCTGCAGCTCAGGCAATAAGCTTCTGAAGCGGGGAAAACACACGTGGCAACTAGAAGACGTGAGCAACACCCATGTGTGTAAACTAAAAGTGGTCCTAGAGATTCTGGCACCTTTCAGTAATGTTTGGCCCAGTAATATTTGGTGAGACTGAAAGAGGGAATCATAAACTGTAAGGTTGGAAGGATCCCCAAGGATCATTTGGTCTAATCCTCTGCCAGTGCAGAAATCCAAGTCTCATAGGGATGATGGATAATTCCAATATATGCCCAGCCTAATTAACATACAACCTGTCCAATATGTCTAGCTTCATACAAAGGTGGCAATTTTCCTTGGATCTATGCCACCATCTTCAGTGTACTTTGTGGAGGTACGGCGGGGACGATGTTGATTTGGATTTTAAGAATTCGCAGTAGCCAAACTTGAACTGGAACTGTAATGTGCAGTGGAGAAAGATAGATCAGTGTGTTGCAACATTCGTCGCTCTTTGGAAGGACAGAAAAACCGAGGGCGACGATAAAAGAGTATTAATAGGAAGCACAACCATTGCACCTTTTACATATGTGTGTTGTGGCACTCACTCGGCATCTTGTCCATAAGTTTTATTGTTCTGGAAAGGCGTAAGGACAACAACACAGGACAAATAGCTCAGTGGTTTAAGTGGCTGGCTATGGAGCCAACGGTTGGGTGCTTGATTCCCCACTGTGCCTCCTTAAGAGGAGCTGGGCTCAATGATCCACAGAATGCCTTCCAGCTCTGCAATGCTAAGATTATTTTAGGGCCTGTTCCATTGCTGGAATAAATCAGCAGAGGGAGCTTTTTTTAATTATGGCTAAAGTCACATGGAATCCAAAACCTTTGGGTTGGTGGGTGCATCCTCGCAGCCGCTATTGCTGCTGCCACCTCAAGCTTCATGCTGCTGCCGCTACTGCACTATCTTGTGTTCCCCATTGCCACTGCTACCACCACTACCTCCAATGTTGATGTTACCAACTCCAATCAGATGACTCTACTTGACCAGGACAAGGAGGTGGTGGAGAGAACAGAAAGGGAGTGGGAGGACAATGAGAAAGAAAGGGCGGGAGGGAAAGAAAAAGCAAAGGTTGAGGATGGGAGGGCACAGGGACAGGTTACTGAGGAGGCAGGAGGGTGAGCAATGGGTGGGGGTGGGTGAGTGGGCAAGGGGCTGGGTGAGGGGGCAAGTGGGCAGTGAGTGGAGATCCGCATGGCTCCCTCTCTGGGTGCTTTCAGAAATAAACTTAAAATCTGGCTATTTGGGCAGGCTTTCCCTCCTGCCGTATCTTAATTTTCTTATTCTTTCACCACCTTGGATTTGTAATATACGCTTACAGGTTTCATTGTTTTTAAATTTGTAAACCACCCAGAGTAGACCTTTGGTCTAGATGGGCGGGATAGAAATGCAATACATAAATAAAATAAATAAACGAGTGAGCGATCAGGGGGCAGAAGAGTGATCAGGTGGGCAGGCTTGTCAGCAGGCGGGCGAGGGAGAGAGTGAGTGGACTAGTGGGGGGCCAGCTGGGGGAAATGAGTGATCGGGGATGGAAGAGTGAATGGGAGGTGGATTGGCGGCTGAGTGGGCGGGGTGAGTGAGTGAGCGAGCAATCAATCAGTTGTGGGCAGGCGAGTGAACAGGGAGGTGAGCAAGCGAAGGGGCCATTAGTGGGTGGAGGAGTGAAGAAGCAAGCGGGCAGGCAGGGGGGTGGGTGATCAGGTGGGCTTTTTTGGCGCTTTTACTTATTTTTAAAAAATCCTGCTATCTGATATAGCGCTGTATCAGACAGGAGGATGTTTTTAAAGTGGATTCACATATGTGGAATATATTCCAATGAATCAATTCCACATCCAGTCCAAAAGATATGGACTTCTGATGGAGAAGAAGAAAAACTCACTCCCTGGCACTGTACTCCATGTGTGAATGTACCTTGTATGTACCTTAAAATGTAAATCTTTTTTTTTTTTTGAAGCATAACCCAGGCACAACAGTGAGACAAAGATAGCAGCTTAAATTGGAAAAAACACTTATTTTCCATTTCATTGAATTTTTCCACAACTCATCTGCATTTTCTTTCTGTCCTTGTTTTGTATTAGGTTGAGAGACTTTGCTTTTTTCATCCCACAATGACACTTGCACACGCTATCCTAAGCATACATATATATACATATTTTGGCCTAGATTACACATGTCTCCCATTGACTAAAGTGTACATGCACATTTCCCCAAGTGAACCCACTTTATCTGTCCATCCATCTTATCAGCAAAAAGACTTAGGTGACAAGATGTGAGCTACCGTATCTCATACAACTAAATTAACAGAATTTCCTTTTCTTGCAAGAATCCAAACAATGAACATTTACTGGCATTATACTTTGGCTACGAGAAATCTTTCTGCAAAGCCTTTCTACAAAATTTGCTGTAATCCTGAAAGTGTTCTCTTCTCCATCCGTTCTTACCCAATAAGAAATCTCCTCTATCCAATGGTACCTTAGAACCATGGCTTTGTGATGCTACAGCCAGCCCAAATGCAATCAAAACTCCAGGAATGTATAAGGAGGCTTCTCTTGAGTCCCAGAAATATGTTTGTCTCTTTTGTAGAACCTTAAACCTGAGCATGCTCAAAGTTATTGTTGTCATGTCAGGGATTCGAACACCTGAACATCCTCCCAAGAGCCCTAGAGAACCTTATAGACTTCTAGGATTTTTAAAAAAAACATTTCTGAACAGTAAGTTGGGCAGAGCTAGGCCTAGCTGGACCTCAAAGCCTTCTAGTTGAGGCCTTTCTCCCAGGTGAGCCACATTTAGAAGCCCGTAAGGTGTTTATTCCAATGTAGGTGTAGTGGGTAAGGTGACAGACTAGGATTCAGGAGAATAGGGTTCCATCCGCCACCTGTCCACGGAAACTCACTGTGGGAGCGGAACTGGTAAAACCCCTCCTTAAATATCTCGCTTACCTTGAAAGCCCCATTATCAAAATGACCAGATAGGTGGGGTATAAATAAATAAATAAATAAATAAATAAATAAATAAATAAATAAATAAATAAATAAATAAATAAATAAATAAATAAATAAATAAATAAATAAATAAAATTAGGGTCTCTATAAATTATTTCTGACTTGATGGCACAGAACACTCATAGTAAGTTGTTTACTTGTCACTGTAGAAATCCCAGAAGAGAGAATTATGGGATCTGTCATCCAAATTCCCCCCCCCCCCAAAAAAATATCCTACCTCTTTTGATTGAATTCAGCCAATACCATTAGTATTAATATTGTTTTCCTTCAATATTGAGGAATTTACAAAAGTTTGCAAACCATGCATTTGGGACAAGAAAAACATCATGTTTATGAAATTCAAATAGGCAAGAAAGGGAGGGTGGCGTATTTCCCCATCTTTACCTGAACTGGGTAAAGAACTTGAGATCTGCCCTGTTGGTGCAGAATACAATGGAACGGTTGATTGTGATTCTGCTTGTTTGCTAACCCACCGTCTTTCTAGTTCCCTTTACCTGTTACTGGCTGCTGGTAGACACTGTACAAGAGTGTTTTCCTTCCTTTGGGATTCTAGAACAAACAGATGGAGACAGAGACACAAGCCATTCATCATTAGGTGGGCCAGATGTGACAGCCAGTCAGCTGAGTCAAACCAGATCAACTACAAATAATAGCTGATGGCCTTTCAGAGTGACGTCTCCCCCCTTCTGCCATTTTTTTGATCCAAATTTCTTCCCCATGTCACCCCACTATCTGATATTGGAGGAAACCAAAATATCACAGCACATTGAACCTTAGAAGATGGGAGTTTTTCCTAAGGCCGAATTCGAGAAGACAAATTGAATCAGGGGCCATTCGATATTATCTCAGCTTCCCATTCCAAAGTTTTTGCTCCCAGCAAGACAGATCAAGAGACACTTGTCGTCAATGTGCGTTTAAGTCTTCTGGAGGAGAGAGAGGAGACTGAAACCCACGGTGTATGAAAACCACAAAACTTTCCACACGAATATGATCTTGTTTTAGGGATATGGGTTATGCGCCACACCACCTTTGCTTCTGTACTTAATGTTCTTCTAATATAGGAGAGGCCTCAGGTACCTGCTTTTTGGCAGCTCTTAGAGTGCATTACAGCATATTGTCCTAAATATTTCATGAAGGAAAGGCATGGAGAGTATATCCTGCTGCAACACAGCACTCTTGGCATTGCTCTTGAGGACTACAGCAAGAGGTTAAGAGAAGGGCAAGGCAGAGTCTTGGTTATATGCTGGTGAATTCTTCACAGTTCACTTCTGGCCCACCCGTTTTGGCATTGGGGTAAAACAGCATGAGACTAAGATGAAAGATTTACCCCAATGCCAAAACGGGTGGGCCAGAAGTGAACTGTGATGAATTCACCAGCATATAACTATGTGTGGGTTGGATAGATCCAGTGGATACACAATTGGCTACAGAATTGTACTCAAAGGGTGTTAATTTATGGGTCCTTCTCTAACTGGGAGGAGGTAACAAGTGGGGTACCCCAAGGCTCAGTCCTGGGCCCGGTGCTCTTCAATATTTTTACTAATGACTTGGATGAGGAAGTGCAGGGAATGCTTGTCAAATTTGCAGATGATACCAAATTTGGCGGAATAGCTAATAACTTAGAAGACAGAAACAAAATTCAAAATGACCTTGATAGGATGGAGCACTGGGCCGAAAGCAACAGAATGAAATTCAACAGGGATAAGTGCAAAGTACTGCACCTCGGAAAAAAAGAAACCAATTGCACAGTTACAAGATGGGGGATACCTGGCTCAGCAAAACTACGAGAAGGATCTTGGAATTGTTGTAGATCACAAGCTTAACATGAGCCAACAGTGTGATGTAGCTACAAAAAAGGCAAATGCTATTTTAGGCTGCATTAACAGAAGTATAGTTTCCAAATCCTGCGAGGCGCTAGTCCCCCTCTATTCAGCACTGGTTAGGCCTCACCTTGAGTCTTGGGTCCAGTTCTGGACACCACTCTTCAATGAGGATGCTAATGAATTGAAACAACTTCAGAGGAGGGTGACAAGGATGATCAGGGGGCTGGAAACCAAGCCTTATGAGGAAAGGCTGAAAGAATTGGGCATGTTTAGCCTTGAGAAGAGAAGACTGAGGGTTGATATGATAGCACTTTTCCAATATTTGAAAGGCTGTCATGCAGAGCACGGGCAGGATTTCTTCTCCATCATCCCAGAGTGCAGGACACACAACAATGGGCTCAAGTTAAAGGAAGCCAGATTTCGGTTGAATATCAGGAAAAACTTCCTAACTGTTAGAGCAGTATGACAGTAGAACCAGTGACCTCGGGAGTTGGTGAGTGCTCCAACACTGGAGGTATTTATTTATTTATTTATTTATTTATTTATTTATTTATTTATTTATTTATTTATTTATTTGATTTATACCCTGCCCATCTGGTATATTTATACCACTCTGAGCGGCTAACAACAAAAAATATACAATTATAATAAAGTAAAACCTAAACATTGATTACTAAAAAAACATACCAAAAATCGTAAATGAAAGATAGATAAAGAAGGGAAAATTAAATTAAGTTAGATTAAATGCTGGCAGGAGGGAAGGCCTGGACATAAAGCCATGTTTTTAGTTGGATTTTAAATGTACCCAGCGTAGGGGCCGCGCGAATCTCAGGTGGGAGACTGTTCCAAAGGCGGGGAGCCACTGCCGAGAAGGCCCGATTTTGCGTCTTTTCCCTTCAGGCCTTCTCGAAGGGAAAAGACGTATTCAAGAAAAACTTAGATAATCACCTGGCAGATCTGTTTTGATTGTATTCCTGCCTTGAGCAGGAGGTTGGACTTGATGGCCTTGTAGGCCCCATCCAACGTCACTTTTCTATGATTTTTATGATAGAGATTGAATGAATTAATGGCTACTAGTCCCATTGGCTAGAACCTGGAGAGGTTATTCTTTTAGGACTATAACTCCCAGAATGCCCCCGATAGCATGGCCACTGCACATGTCACAACATACTGTATGCATCATCCAGCTATCAGAGACATCATGTCTCAGAATCACTGGACAATGATAAAATAATTGAATCCCACTGCCAGGGGGGAAGAGAGCATAGAAATGCAATCAATCAAAACAGAGTATCAAGTTGATTCCAACTTGTGGCTGTCCTTTCTAGAGTTTTCTTGGTGTACAATACTCAGAAATAATTTCCCAGACCTTTTTCAGGGAGTGCTCTGAGACCATGTAAGTCTCAGAGAGCTGTCCTATGAAGAATTGTGAGAATTTCTGGTCTCTGGTTCTACAACCACCTGATCCGTGTCACTGAGCTATGCAGCTAGGTTCCAAGAACAATAGAAGCACAGAATTATGGACTCCGAAATAGCCAACTAGTCCAACCTACCAGTACAGGAATCCATTGTTGATGAACAACAAAGATGGGGCTACTTGCTTCATTGTAGGCTCCTCATGTTGAAACCAGGGAACATAAGGCTCTGAAGCTTAGGAGCTCTTCTCACATTCTCAAACAAGAACTGCAAGGGTCACAGATATTTGGGCATTTTAAGGCTGAAAGAAGAGTCAGACAAATGTGGATGCAAGGCACGTGGACCCGAACGCCATTTTGCCAAACTTGAAGCATTTTTGCCAATTTTTCACACACCTCCATGATTACCCTTGTAGCACAAATTGAAACAGTTCGTTCCATAAACCAGGAAGCAAGAAATGCCACGAACTTAAATCTAAACAAGACGAAGAGACATGGACCTGTAAGAAGTGAAAGAAGAGAAGTTTGTCTTGTGCGGCAAATCTGTACCAAATCTGCACTGCCCACATGTGTGGCACTTCTCCCCACTGGAAGTCTGCCATCTCCTGAGATCCCTGCCCTTCTTTGGGGAATAGGTTAATTGTCTTTAAGAACCAATGCATATCAAAGACTTAGGCATTTTAATACCTCGTAACGTTTTGCAGTACAAATTAAATTTTAATGGGACACTAAGGACAGCCTGATCGTCTAGAACGGAAGGAGAAGGAAGAGCAATAAATTACAGCAAATCAATAAATATATTCTTATGCAAATACATACCCTGCAGCCCCTTGTATCTCCCTTCCATTATATTAAAATCACATTGTCCCCCATGCTGTCCTGGAGATGACAAACCGCATTCCCCATTAGCCTTTTACACAATATTCAGTTGCTGTGATATTGTATATATGCATTAACAAATAAAATAATGCATTCACAACAATTACGGTCCCCTTCTGCTTGATTTACTTGTCAGCATGTATTCATGGCTGTGTAAAGGATCTCCTCTGCTGGCACTCATCAAGCGCACTGTTTCCTTCTGGTAACATCAATTTAATGCGCCAGGAAGGCAGGCCGGCAGGACAGGTGAGCTTGGCTCACTTTCAGGTATTTGTTTGTCTTCCCCCCCATACACACACACTCCCTCTCACTGGTGGCAGGGGTGGTGATGTTCCCCCCCTCCTCCAAAATGTAATTGCCATAAATTACACACTGCCTCTGGCAAATTGCAATGAGAACATGACTGAAACATGAGCCAGGCTCCTAGAACTTCCTGGATGGGAGGCCGTGAGAACCTGGGAAAATGGGCAGCAAGTAGAGATGGACCCAAAGGATCCCATATTGTGTCACAGTTAGCTTCATGGAATTGTAGAAAGCATTACATTTAGGTAATAATGGATAGGTAAAGTCAGGAAAGTTTTAAGGATCAGATCATACTTTTGCACCATTAAAGAGCAGGCTGGGTAGGTGGGGCTCATCAGCCATGGAAGGCAGCCCATCTAGGAGAAGGAAAACTCTGATTTCTAACCTCCACTGCCTTGTGGCTATATCCACTCATGGAAAAGGCTTCAAGAGTTAACCTCGAGGCAAAATCCAGAGCCGGAGTCCCGAAGGCAGCATGTGTCGTTCTGCCAACTCCTGCGACATTGCTGGAACCAGTTGTATTGGCTCTTGCCTTTCCATTGGACCATTTCAGCAATGTGGAGAGGGGGGATCTGCTGCTTGGGTAACAGCCTATCCTCCATATTACCTTACCTGGGCTTCATGCTCTGGAGAGGACATTCCTCGATTCAGAGCATGTTACCATAGTCTCTCGAGACTGAAGGATGCCTATGCTAAAGGTAAAGTTTCCCCTTGACATTGAGTCCAGTCGTGTCCGACTCTAGGGCGCGGTGCTCATCCCCGTCTCCAAGCCGTAGAGCCAGTGTTTGTCCGTAGACAGTTCCCGTAGTCACGTGGCTGGCGCGACTAGACACAGAATGCCGTGACCTTCCCACTGAGGTGGTACCCATTTTTCTACTCGCATTTTTGCATGCTTTCAAACTGCTAGGTTGGCAGGAGCTGGGACAAGCGACGGGCACTCATTCCCTGGCATGGAGTTGATCTTATGACGGCTGGTCTTCTGACCTTGCAGCACAGAGGCTTCTGCGGTTTAACCCGCAGCGCCGCCACATCCCCATCAATAATGAGAGCTAACTGCAATGTCAGCTTGGGCTTGATGTCATGGAGGCAGTGGCATTGGGAGGTTTTTGAAGGAGGGACCATTTTTAAAATACTTGTACAGGAGATTTGGAGAAGGACCCCTTTAAAAAAAAAATCAGCAACCATTTTGGCGTGTTTGTCAGTTGCACTTCTATAATGATTATACAGTTAAAAGAATGTATTATGTACATAGCCCACCTTTCTCCCCCCAAATGGAACTCGAGACAGCACAGTTACAACAGATTGTTTGAAATCCAGTGAAGAATATGTTGCAAAGGCACAGCAACATGCAAAAGTTTGCTTTTGGATTTGCTAAAAAATTAACAAAGTGACACCGAGCAAGGGAAAAGAAGCAGACTCCATTTTTGTTTCACCAGTTAACCACTTCTCACCCAAAACAATTGTGAGAGCTGTTTATCGACAAGTGTGAATGGTAGTGCCCAGAAGAGGGCATCCTGTAGACCACCATAACTGCTGCCCTTGGTGTTGTCAAAATTCAGGCTGCCCTCTGCTCCGTAAAGCTTGGCATCCTTTTTCTCCTGTTGGCAACATGGGCACGATATTGTGCAGAAATATTAGGCTATTTCCTGACATTCTGAATTGTGGATACAGAAGCACCGTATCCCACATTCATAAACTGGAGGTGTTTTGAAGGACTGGACTTCCTGACCTTTTAGAACAAGAGTTTAAATATATGTGTACCAGGAGAGAACAGAAGCAAAAACAGCTGTGATGATGTGGCTATGGTCCCTCCGGGCCAAAATATTTGGAATGGCTGTTTTGGGGCTTAATGAAATGATGCAGCAAAAGGTGAGAGTGAGAGCAACATGCAGAATGGAGAACGATGGACACTTCTTTAATTTCTTCAGTAAACTAATGTTGTCCTGCCCGCTCCATAGAATGCAGGCTAGAAAACTACCTTCCAATTTTCAAACCTTTCCTTGCAGTAGGCAATCTGAAAAAACCTAATCCCACAGCAAAAGCTCTATAAACACGGGTGCATGTTTTCTAAAAGATGTCTCCTCACCTTTGGAAATAGAAAAAAAAAGGAGAATTGGTAGTTAGCAAAGATTGCCACTGGAAGCGTCAAAATCATCCATATCATGTTAAAAAAAAGACAGTAAAGAAAAGCAGGGACAAAAATCAATTCATCTGAAATATGGTGTTGAAGGAGAGTCTTACAGATACCACAGACAGCTAGCAAGGCGGAAAGGCTCAGTCAGGTTGAATCTGAAATCTCACTAGAGCAAAAAATGATTCAGCAGAAACTATCCTACCATGGACATATTAAAATACAGAACTGGCTAGAAAAGACAGTATTGATGGGGAAATTGGGAGTTGGGTTTGGGGCGGCAGTAGATGAGACAGATTGTCTCAATAAAGGAAGCCACCACCGATAGTGTGCAAGACCTGAGCAGAACTTACTGGAAAAGACAATACTGCTAGGAAGGGGTGCAGTAGGAAGAGTGAACAACCTGATATGTGATGTTGTTCATTTGCAAGATCTGAGCAGAGCTGTTGATAATGGTTGAAACTGCGACAGGATAAAGGCACCAAAGCTCTGCTAAAATTGAGTAAGACCATCCCCGGATACTCCACTCAGCATGACCATTGAGAAGGAATGGTGGAAGTTGTACTCTAAAATATCTGGAGGGCTAACATTTCTTACCCTTACAACACAAAAGAAAACCCCAACTCATCAAAATGGGTTGTGTGATATCTGAAAAGCTACATTCGTGCCATAGTACAGTATGTCTCATTTTAGAAATGTCAGAAATGTCGGCTGTGAAGGTCTGAATTATCCATCCTCGTGCCTTGTTGTAGATTTCATTCCACATTGTATTCAAAGGGGTTGTTTCATTTAATTTAAAAGAAGCCCTTAACAGATCCACAGACAAGAGGAGGAGTTAAGCAGCTGTGCTGGAAAATGTGGAAATTACAGCCTTTTGTTTCAGTAAACCAATTGATTTTCCAGAGCAGGCAATCCAAGCATCTCTCTTGAAAGCAACACAAAGCAAAAGCCACTTTGGTGTCACCTAACCTACAAAGCGGAAGTGATTCAGTGGTAAATTCTTGCAAGGATTTAAACAATCATCAGGAATTGCTTCATTCTCCCACCCCCAGAAAGAAGGGCATTGCTTAAACAGCAGCATTAACGAGAAATGTTCTTTTGGATAGGATTTCCACAAATCAATTTAAATATAATTCAGGGATTGATTTGATTTAATCATCATCGTTGGCAGAGAAGAAATTGCAAGCAAAGGACCAAAGAAGCTGAAGCATTTTCTATTTGCAAATAAGATTCAGAAAGGAAATCTGACCTGTTTGGGTCTTCTTACCAAGCTTAAGCCTATCATGAGGTGCCAAGTAACTTAATCCTTGTTAATAAAAATATATCAAAGCAAACAAGACAGGGCAGATTGCCATGGAGGGCAAATAAGAGGCAGTCACGCACAGTATGAGAGGGCCCACTCAAACCCCAAGGAATACAAAGAAGCCAGCCCCACATGCCATCCCCCCTCCACAGTCAAAACTATGGCACTTTGATTCTACAGCCCCTTCTCCATTTCATGTGTCCTCATTTACAGAAGCCATGCCTCTGTTTTCAGTGGTTCCCAACCTTGAATCCAGATGTTCTTGGACTACAGCTCCCAGAACTCCTGTCCAGAACAGCTAGTGGTGAAGGCTTCTGGGAGCTTTAGTCCAAGAACACCTGGGGACCTCTGCTCTGTTTGAAGGACTACTGAAATACAGTCCATGAGGTGGAGGGGTGAGGGTGGGCTTTTTCTTATTTGAGAGAGCCACTGTAGTGCAGTGGCTAAAATGTCAGTCTACGTAGGTCTTATGAGACTTGGATGCAAATCCTTGCTCATCCATGGAAACTCACTGGAGAGCAACCAATGGCAAACCATTCCATGAACATCTCATATACAGTGGTGCCTTGCTAGACAGGGTTTTTTTGCTAGACATCGACTTTTTGCGATCGCTATAGCGATTCGCAAAACAGTGATTCCTATGAGGGAATTTCGCTGGACAATGTTTGGTCCCTGCTTCGCAAATCAATTTCTGCTAGACGATTTTGACAGCTCCTTCCGCGCTTGCAAAACGGGTGTTTTCGGGACCTAAGCTTCGCAAGACAGCGATTTAAACAGCTGATCGGCAGTTTGCAAAGCGGCTTTCCTATGGCCGATCTTCACTAGACAATGACGATTCTTCCCCATTGGAACGCATTAAACAGGTTTCAATGCATTCCAATAGGGAAATGCTTTTCACTAGCAAATGATTTCGCTAAACAGCGATTTCAGTGGCACAGATTATCATCGTCTAGCGAGGCACCACTGTACTTCTAAAACCGTATTAGGGCTGTCAAAAGTCAGAAAAAAATTGTCAGCACAGAACTACAACTAATCAGTGCAAATATGATTTAAAGATTTTTAAAAGCAGAAAGGGGAAAATTGAAAGGTCTTGAAGATGCCCAATGAACATCTGAAGACAAACACAGGTTACCTGTTCAAAATCTTCTCCACGCAAGTCAGATATGCTGCCATAGTCTTCACCTTATCAAAATCATTTCTAGTGTTATGGTGCATATCTAAATCACCACATGCAAATTTTCTGCAAATCGGTGTCTCCTTTTATCCTTTCTGACAGAATATCTAGGGTAGCATTGAGGCTGTACTGCCGGGTGGTATTTCAAAGGACCTTCAAAATTGGGAGCTTTCTTACCCTGGTAGAGGAAATTCAACTAAAAAATAAGAACAAAGGAGGAATCCAGAAAGTTGTAGTAGTATATTTATCCAGAGAAAACAGATCAAAGCCCACAGCTGTTCATGCTCTTTCTACCTCCGACTTTATTTCACACAAAAAGGATGGATTTAATAGTTCTTACATCCACATATGTGGGATTGGGCTGCAGTCTACCTGGTGAAGGTTTCACAGGTATCCTGTTCCAATATCCTCTAATGCCTATGTTAGTACCAGAGGCATTAGAGGAACCCACCAAAATTCTCATAATAGCCAGAATAGCCCTGCTACCATCGTGGCCCATCAGGTTGATGGGCATCTGAAATAGGGTCTGAAATTTAACTGCTAATCCCAACTAGAGTAGATCCTGTAATCAATGCATCTTACATAAGTGTTTCCTTACTGAAATTCCATTGATTCAACAGCTCTGCAGCTGGATTTATATCCATACCTTTCGAGTGGGGACACGAATCCAACAAAAATCTCTCTTTAGGAAAGCACATTTAATTTCAGTATTTACCTTGAAGTTAACGTTAAATATTGTGTGTGTTCGCGCGCATGCGTTTTGCTTTGTTTTCATGTAAGATGGTATGTTAGCTGTTGCTTCATTTTTATGTAGCTATTTCTACAGATTTCAGTTGCATTTAAACTATTGCTTTTGACTTGTAAGCCTTCTTGGGACGACTTCTTGTCCTGAAATGCTGAGCATTTTTTTTGAAACAGAACAAAATAAAAATGAAGGAATAGAAATGCATGAAGTCATGAAACAATCATATTCCCCAAGAGCCAAGTTTAGCTTGATATTAAGCTGTAGTGATTCCTAATCTTAGCAGGTGTATGTGGGATTCAGATTGTATCTTAAAATGTAAAGCAAGCAGGTTCACTTGGAAGAAAACTGTTTGGCTTTGTCTCTCGCTATCTTCCCCCCTCCCTCTTTTGCTTGCCCCCTACTCTTTGCACGCAATTGTTTACCCCATATCTGCCTCGGCTGTACCCCACACCACCGATGTTTAATTGTTCCTGACAGGAGACAGCTCCCTGACTCCTAATTGACTCAGCACAACTGTGGTATGTGTCCAGCAGCTTCTGTTGTTTACTTCCTCGAAAGTTACAGGGCATGGATTGTGGAGGGGGGAGGAGGTAAGTCAGCCATTCTGAACTAATATCCTGTTACAGCCTGCAAGCTGAAGCAAGAAATTTACGCTCATAGATTGTTGTCCATCTTTGGCAAGCCAATAATGGATTGGTCACCTTTGATTTGTAAATATTAATCAATTGATTTCACTGCGGGTTAAACTACAGAAGCCTCTGTGCTGCAAGGTTAGAAGACCTGCAGTTGTAAGATCAAATCCACACAACGGAGTGAGCCCCTGTCGCTTGTCCCAGCTCCCACCAAACTAGTGGTTCAAAAGCATGTAAAAATGCAAAAATGTGAGTCGATAAATAGGTACCACCTCGGTGGGAAGGTAAATGGTGTTCCATGTCTAGTCACGCTGGCCACGTGACCATGGAAGATTGTCTTCAGACAAATGCTAGCTCTATGGGTTGGAAACGGGGATGAACACCACCCCCTAGAGTCGGACACGACTGGACAAATTGTCAAGGGGAACCTTTACCTTTTTAGATTATTTTCAGCTCTCTAGTATCTCTCCCACCCTTCCAATACTTTGTTTTCCACATATTTTGAAGGCAGAGTGGATTTTCATTTTTTGCTCTCTCTCTTCTTGAGATGTACTTTAGCCATAAAACTAACCCTAAAATGTTGATGGCTTTGGGGGATATTTGACAAAAGTTTGGGGGAAAACTGGGATGATGAGCCCTAGAATCTCCCAGCCAGCATGACTGTGTGACCTCCAATCACACACGCATGGATAGAGATGTGCCGTTCTGTCATTTTGATTAATTTGTGCAACTCCCCAAATTCTCTGGGAGTTCCAGTCCACAGACACACATCTGTAGGCATATGCATTTGAATCTCTGGGGTTGTGTGCCTGTTTTAGGCCTGTACTTCCTCTTATTAATGTGACAAAAGAAGAAGCTGCTTTGGTGCTTTCTAGGAGTTGTAACCTCACTGCGTTTTAGATTCTGTGGTTGATGCCTCCCAAAGAACTGCAACGTGGCAGATTTGTTGTTGTTGTTGTTGTTGTTGTTGTTGTTGTTGTTGTTGGGATTTTAATAACAGGAAGTACAGAACTGACACAAACAAGTAGCATGGTCCAAGTGAAAGCAGTGTAGATGTAGGTTTGTGGGCTGGAACTACTGGGAGTTATTACAATCTCACATGTTGACTGTAATATGTTTGACTGGGAAGGAACCCTTCTGGACTGGAGTGCCTGTCAATCCATCCAACACGAACCAATCATTTCTTCCTGCCTTTGAATTCAAAGAGAGCCCCACCCCTTTGCTGAGTGCTCTTTTCCCTCTCCTTAGTCTGTTAGAAGCTGCAGTTGTTAGTTTGCTGTTCACAACTGTAAATAATGAAACGTTTTTATTCTTTCTCTATTCTTCTGTTATTAAGACTGTAAGTGTCAGTTAAGGAGAAAGAGATGGAATCTGGGGAATTTCAAACTATTGTCCTCTGTAAGCCTCTGTACTTGTACTGTGTAGCAAAAGGAATTTTACCAAGTCCCAAACTGCAACAGGAAAGCCCAGAATTCTGTCTGGAAGATTCTTTGAGAATTGTGAGACTTGGAGTACAACCCACCCACCCCAAAATGAAAATTACCAATCATAAATCTTACCACAATGTTTCCAACCAAGAGCCCAAATTAATGTGTGAAAGTTTCCGGTCAAAAGTATTCATGACTTCTACTGCTTCTTGATGTTTGACTGATCACTCTGAACTTCTACTGTAAAGTAGAATTACAAACTGAACAGATGAGTGGCTCTGGGCTTGTACTGCGTCAAATGTGAAGAAGCTTGGACAAGTACCTTTAACATTCCTTTTTTAAAAAAAGATTCCTGACCCATGATCTTGTTTTGCTTCCATTCATTTTCTTTTGCAACACATAGAACATTCTGTAATTGTTTTTAAAATGCCTAGCACTCGTTCCTTGAAAAGGAAATTATTTTCACTGTGTGCTTTTTTCCCCCTTTGAAGTTGATCCCTCCTGTTGTTTAGAAGATACGGTGACCTTAAAGATGCTTGTTTTGCATAGGAAATGTTTCACACATAAATGCTGGCTGTACGTGCTTATTGAAGTATTCTGTCACAATTTCCTACATCTTGCCAGTACTTCAGAAACTAATGAGTCTCAATGAGATGAATAAGGCTTATTCCTAGGTAGGACAATAGGTTAGGACTTTACCCTTACTACGAGGATGCCATTGAACAAACATACAGAATGAGAGAGAGAGAGAGAGAGGAGAGGAGAGGAGAGCCAAAGGCAGAGAGAGAAAGAGGAAGAATACTGAGGTGGAGGATGAGACAAGAGTAGCAGAGAAAAAAAGGTGGTATAAAGAGAAAGACAGAGAGAAGAGCAGGAGATGGGGAAATGATAGTCACATGGGGATGCAACATGAATGCTTATCCATATATAAATTGTGCCGTGTAAACATTGCTAATAAGCAGCCACATCCAGATCATTTCATGTCCCAGAGATTCCAAGAAAGCCCTAGAGAACCTCCTTTGGTAAGGACAAAACCCACACAACTCATGCCAGACAATGGTTTTACACCAGTGGTTCTTAACCTTTGTTACTCGGATGCTTTTGAACTGCAACTCCCAGAAACCCCAGTCAGGACAGCTGGTGGTGAAGGCTTCTGGGAGTTGCAGTCCAAAACTCCTGAGTAACCCAAGGTTAAGAACCAGTGGTTTTAAACAAGAAGATGTTGCAACAATTATTTGCACCTTTCTCTCTCCACCCCTCTTTTTCTTTTGCCTTCTCTCAAAATCTAGGCATCCCGCGTCTCACTGTTGTGTCTAAAAGAATATTTGATCTAGAAAGTACACAAAAATGAGCCAATTGGGGTGTAGTGGGTAGTGGTGGATAAAAACTCAAGTGATTCAGGTTCAAATGCCCCCTTGTCTCTAGAAACTCACGGGAGGCGGGGTGACTACGGCAAACCACTCTTTGCACATCTCACATAGCCCAGCAATCCTACTAGGGTTGGCCTAAGAGAGAAGCAGCTTGATAGCCCATCACAACAGCAGGAAAGGAACTGGACTGCAACCTTCTTCTGAATATTGATCCCGAAGCCGTGTCCTGCATGCGGTTGAAACACCTGAAATCATTTCATTCCTTAAGTAGATACAATCCAAGACTTTACACCTCAAAAAGGAGTTAGGTTCTGGGATTTCCCCCCTGCTTGGTGCCTCTTTGTGAATGCTAGTGAGCAGAAAAGAGGATCCTGGAGACCATCTTAACTGCTGACACTGGTATCATCAACATTTAGACCGGTCTTTGCTGTGCAAAGCCTGGTATTACAGCTGGCAATGTGGGCACAATATTGCAAAGTAATGTGTTCTGAATCCTGGGCACAGAAACAATGTCCCATTAGAGAGGGATTTTTTTGTTTTTTGTTTTTGTAAGATTGCTTAAGCTACAGCTACTGCCAGAATTCTATGGGCAGGACAGATCCTGAAGCTGAGGCTCCAATACCAGAGCACGGCAGGCCCTCCTGTCTTCCACTGCCTCCCGGAGTTTGGTCAAATTCATGTTGGTCGCTTCGATGACCCTGTCCATCCATCTTGTCTTCTGTCGTCCCCTTCTCCTCTTGCCTTCACACTTGCCCAACATCAGGGTATTTTCCCTGGGAGTCTTCTCTTCTCATGATATGGTCAAATTACTGGAGCTTCAGCTTCAGGATCTGTCCTTCCAGTGAGCACTCAGGGTTGATTTCCTTCAGAATGGATAGGTTTGTTCTCTTTATAGTCCAGGGGACTCTCAAGAGCCTCCTCCAGCACCACAATTCAAAAGCATCAATTCTTCGGCGGTCAGCCTTCTTTATCGTCCAGCTCTCACTTCCATACATCACTACTGAAAAAACCCTAGCTTTGACTATGCAGACCTTTGTCAGCAAGGTGAGGTCTCTGCTTTTTAAGATGCTGTCTAGGTTTGTCATCACTTTCCTCCTAAGAAGCAGGCATCTTTTAATTTCCTGGCTGATTACACCATCTGCAGTGATCATGGAGCCCAAGAAAGTAAAATCTGTCACTGCCTCCATATCTTACCCTTCTATTTGCCAGGAGGTGATGGGACCAGTGGCCATGATCTTAGCCAACTTGCTAGGTGTCTTATTTAGGTAAAATTTCAGTCAGGATAGAGGCTGCAGCTCAAAACTATGAACTGTAATCTCCTTGAGTTATAACCACAGATTATAAATACTTCCAACCTTGTAAGTTATATTTAAATGATAGGTATTCTAACTCATCCTGCTATTTCCTGTACTTAATTCAGCACATAAAATTCATTCCTGGGATGGGAGACACCCTCCCTTTTAACATCATGAAAGATCTATAAGAAGAGTGAGTGACTAGTAAAAACAAGCACTCAATTAAGGTAGTCAATCTTAGGGTTTTTGCTGGTGCTCGCTATTTTTTAATCAGTTGCAATTAGCAGGAGATGAATGTTTACTCTTCATCCTTCTCCAAAACATATTTAGAATTCTGACCACAACACAAAAATGTCACTTTATTTATGTGTCCTGATTTGGTCTTGAGACTAAACCATTTGTACCGGGTGGTGGTTTTTTGAAAGATGACGTTCTAACTCAAATTATCAAGTTCAGCAAGAAAGCAGAAGTGGCATTCTGAAAATTCTGTGTGGAATCCGTAATACAAAGAGTTCAATCAGTAACCAGAAGGAAAAAAGCAAAACATGAAAAATGAAGAATGAATAGGGAAAAAAAAGTTAGTTGGCCAAGACAAAGAATACTCTCATACCAATCTTAATAATCAATTTGCAGCAAAATTGCTTCGGACTTCAAATGAGCAAATTCATTGGGAGATGTTCCAGGGAAGATCATACACACGCGTCCTAATGTGATGGAGGATTTCCAAATAATTACTAGCTCCCTATTTTCCTGTTGTTACACATTGCTCCCCCAGAAAAAAGAATCCATTCCTTAAAAAATAGAAATCAAAAGAGGCTGTAGATTTGCATAAAATTTACATATGCTGATTTAGATCTGCAGATGCAAGTTCAGGGTTAAATTCATTCATCTCAACTGCAGTGGAGCCACTGAATCAATGGGATTTATATAAATGCTGATTTACCAAATCCCATTCATTCAGTGGGTTCACTCTAGTTGGGATTTCCCTTTGCATTTAGCCCTCTGTAACTATGTAATTCAAGCAGAACTACAATAAATCTCACCATAATGGTCTAAGACTGTTACCATATGATTTGTGAGGCTGTGCAATCTCCTTTTCAGCTGTGGATGGGGAAACTCGAAGCTTCTGCTCTCCTTTCTTATGGTTCTAGTTGTCACCAACGACTACCAATTTCATAATAGAAAATGATAATAATCAGCAGTAGCATAAAGTTTTATGATTTACTTATTACATGTGCTGTAGCTTTCCAAAAACCACATTTGTGGGAAATATGCAACAGTTGAAAGATTAGTAATGAAAGAGTTGAAATCAAAATATATTACTGGAAATCAGCATGTCATAAAATCCATTAAGCATCTTTAGAAAGCTAAAGCAAACCAGGATCTGTCATCACTTACTGGGACTAAGAAGGGACGTGGTGGCGCTGTTGGCTAAACCGCAGAAGCCTGTGCTGCAGGGTCAGAAGACCAAGCAGTCGTAAGATCGAATCCACGTGACGGAGTGAGCTCCCATTGCTTGTCCCAGCTCCTGCCAACCTAATGGTTCGAAAGCATGCAAATACAAGTAGATAAATAGGGACCACCTCAGTGGGAAGGTAACAGCATTCCATGTCTAAGTCGCACTGGCCATGTGACTACGGAAGATTGTCTTTGGACAAAATGCTGGCTCTGTGGCTTGGAAATGGGGATGCGCACCACCTCCTAGAGTCGAACATGACTGGACAAAAATTGTAAAGGGGAACCTTTACCTTTACCTTTTTACTTGGATTAAAGTAATCGGTCTAAACACCTGTTGCTGTTCTTATATGCCATCAAGTTACTTCTACCTTGTAATCTCCAATATGTCACATCCTCAACAGCCCTGCTCTGCTGTTGTAAACTCAAGGAATCAAGACACTACATCTCTGCCAGTCTATGTCCACCTCCCTCACTTACTTATAACCACTGTGGGATAGTAGTAGCCATTAACGTCTTCCTTAGTCTATCTCATCCTCTTTTCTTTACTGAGCCCAGCAACAAAGCCTTCTTGATAGCTATAGCTATATTGTCTTCATGGTGGGGGCTCTTAGCCTGAAAAGATACAACAGAGAAGGACAAGCAATGAAGGATGGGTAAGAGGACAAATTGCATATTCCAATGGCTCCACCATCTAATTGTGTACAGCAAAGCAAAATGGCAAAGCAAGATGTTAGAGCAAAGCCCTTGACTTTGCTTTCTGTTGACTACCCTGTTCTAAAAGTCCCTGCATTCTTCCCAAGAGTAAGGTAATACAAACAGCACATCCCATCATGTTGTACAGTAGGACCCCATATCCATGGGGGATTGGTTCCAAGTCCTCCACCATGGATGCTGAAAGCCATGGATAATAGCGAACACTATACATAGCATGGTAAAAGAAAAAAATCCAGGAGGAAAAAAGCTATTTTCACATGCATTACCGGAAGCGGCCACGAGAGGGCCCCCAAGACCATGCTAGGTATCTGTGAAGATTCACCAACAAGAATTCATAGCATGGTCTCTGACTCCCCCTAGTATCTAGTTGTGGTAATACAAGTGAAAATATTTTTTTTCGTGATTCTTTTCTTTTCAGATTTTTATTATTTTCAGACCACAGAAAAGTGAAACTGCAGATAGTGATGCCGCTGATACGGGCATTCTAGTGTATTGCAGTCAAGCCTCTGCTCATGACCTGAGTTTGATCCCAATGGGTTCAGGTAGCTGGCTCAAGGTTGGTTCAGCCTCCTATCCTTCCAAGGTCAGTGAAACGAGTACCCAGCTCATGTGATGCAAAGTGTTGTTTGCATAATTATGTTGTAAACCACCCAGAGAGTGCTCTAGCACTAAGTGGGTTCTAAATAAGTCGAAACAACAACAGCAACATCTCCAAAGCCAAGAGGCAGCTGCATTATGAAGTATGAAAATATCTTTACACAGGAAGAAGTAGGCTTTTCAACCTACCCATAACTCTTATATGGCCATCTTGGAAGACGGCTCATTCTGAGATAGAGCCGAAGGCAAGCCCACCGCTTTATCTCTACACATTATTGCCTGCCAGCTACCAACTCTTCTCATCCTGCTTTATGTATGCACGAGGTGGTCTTGTATATGCAACAGGAGCAGGAATATTCTGCCCTCAGCAAAACAAACAGGGAAGCAGGAGAGGAAGTAGCATGCAAGTGTGAGGGGAGGTTAACGCTGAGAGAATGCAAAGCGCTGTATCAAGAGGTTATAAGGTCAGATGTCAAACACCTTTTGTTGGGTGCTTAAAAGGGTGGTTAATAGCTATCTGCGGTAAAGTGGAAGTGGGCAATTGAATTATTCTGTGAAGAAGCATCAGACTCTACCCTGTCCATAAGCAGAAGGGGAGGAGGAGGAATGGAAATTTGTCTAGTGGTTTGAATCAGATCAATGTAATCTGGCAGGATCATTTTAGAAGAGATTAGAATCTGTGCATGAAAAAGAAGAAGGTGTACGGGAGCTATGATCTGAAAGGAAGCACTGTGGTTGCCCTCTGCGTTTCTTTCTTTCTACCTAGAGCCATACCTTAGTCCTAGAGCCCTTTTTTTCATATGGAAAGTTCGAAAGCTTGATTCCCATCCTGCCTGAAATCCCCCATCCTGCTGGGGAAGAATGCTGCCTGAGACTCTAGTACCGACTGCCAGTCACTGCTGACCATATTGTTCTTCAAGGATCAATGGTTTCTGTACAAGACAGTTTCCAAACCATTTGACATTTTAGAGATGATGTTACAGCCTGTTTATGTAGAAGGCAGACAGGTCTAGGTGGCTCTTGCTTTACTTGTCGACCTTTAAGATATGTGTTCCATTTTTTTATTTTTATTTTTTGGAGGAGGGCCATTAGAATTAATGTTGACCTGCTAGATTTTGGATCCACCTCTGCGTTTAAGCCCATGTTTTGAATGAATGCTCTTGGTTTTGCATGTAATATCATAGATTCAGCCCCAGTGGATACAAGATCACAGGTAAGGAGCCTGGGAAGGACATCTGCTTCACACCTCTGAATGCAGACGGACCAAGAGGCTAGCCCCTTTTACTAACTTATATGATGTATGTTCTGCAGTCTAATGAAAGAGAGAAAGATTGCTGTTTCTCTAATAAAACTATTGCATTCATGACTATTTCAATAATCTGAGTGGCTGCTAACATTCTCTGGATTTTGTATAATGCTCATTAAGCCTAATAGAATCATAGGAAATGAAGTTGGAAGGGGCCTACAAAGCCATTAAGTCCAACATGAATGATGTGAGAAAGATCTCACATCATTAATGCTCCAGGCCATGCCTGGTGAAACTTTAAAAACTATGGCATTTAGACACAAGGTCTTCCATAAAAATGTACGAACATGTATACAAGTGCAGATACTGGTGCATTTCTCTCCCTGCCACCATTTCCTGTTTATTGCTAGAAATGGATTTCCTACCAACAACTGTTATTGCATGAACAAGAACCTCATCAAGTCTTTTTCCTTTGCTGCAAAGAGAATAGGGCTATTGGATGGTGAAATTTTTATATTTTATTAAAGATAGTGAAAAAGGCAAAAGTTTCAAAAGGTTTCAAAAAGATACCAAAAGTATTCTGGACCAAACAGTTAATAAGAATATGAGAAATATGCATGAATAGTCACCGTAAGAAAGGACAGTAATTGTGCATAACATCTCCGAAAAGATAACTAAGCCAACTGAATTAACTCTTGAGCTTCTTTTTATACCTTATCCATCCCTTTCTAGGCCTTTCAAGATGGTCTGCCAATCAGGCTTCAAGTTCTCTCAAATGTTCATGAAGACAAGAGCAGCTTCTGCCCCTCCCTTATACACAACGGAAAACATTTCCCAATTAGCATAGCAGAAAGAAAAATCACAGGTGGTACTTACATTTTTTTTGTGGGCAAAAGTTGCCCTTCCTTTTGCTCAGTCAGCCATTCACAGGCCCTGAGAAAAGCCTGAGTTTTCCAGAAAGGTTCTCCAAATCATGTTCCTCCAGTTTCTCAGTTTCTTTACACTTGCAATATTGTATATAATTCCAGAAATTCCATTTTGAAGTATCAGTCTAGGGTTAAGGGAAGGAATAATGAGGACAATCAAAATAACAAGCAAGCTAGAGCTTGTGAAGAAAGGAAACAAAGTTTGGAAAGGAAACATTTAGAAGAAGCACAAAAATTTGTGAATATGAGCTAGGTTTATATATTATATGTTGAGATGTTAGTTCTGGGGGACTATGTATCGCAGACTGCCCAAAACAACATGCTAGTTGTGGGTTTCTGGGGGACAGAATTTTAACATTTTCACACCCTCAGTTGTGCTTTTTCTCAGCATGACTGATAACAAATTTGTTGCAAACTTTGAAAGGCAGATGATGTATGCTGGCTTGAGATACATGTATCTAAGGGTTTGATCAAAACGTAATGAACAATAAAACTATGATGTGAAAATAATAGTCTGAGAGAATAAAATATGTCCTAATTTCTGCACCCAAGAACACCAATATGTCTGCATTCCCTCAGTCATGTTCTAGACCAGTGATTCCCAACCTTGGGTCCCCAGATGTTCTTGGTCTGAAGTTCCCAGAAGGCTTCACCACCAAATGTGCTGGACAGGATATCTGAGAGTTTGTTTGTTTGTTTGTTTGTTTACAATATTTTTTAGTCGCACCATTACCAGTGGCTTCTGGGCGGCGTACAACATTAAAACTTACAAACATTAAAAACATTTTAAAAGACAATATTAAATGTCATATATTAAAACAATTTTAAAACATTAAAAATTAATAAGTCCTGCTGCTCATGTGGCCAGGTAGAGAATACTGTTTAATTAAAATGCTGGCTAAACAGAAAGGTCTTTGCCTGGCGTCGAAAATCCAAGAGTGTTGGAGCCAGGTGGATCTCTACAGGGAGGGCATTCCAAAGTTGGGGGGCAACAGCCGAGAAGGCCCTATTTTGACATGCCATCCCCCTCACCTCTTTCAGGGATGGCACCTTCAGAAGGGCCTCCTGGCCTGATCTTAGAGGATGGGCAGGCTCATATGGAAGAAGGCGGTCCTTTAGGTCAGTGGTTCTTAACGTGGGTGATAATGCCCCCCAGGGGGCGATTTCATTTTTTATGGGGGCGGTAGAATGAAAAGGGGCGGCGTGGGGGCAATGGAGCAGAAAGGGGGCGGTAGGGGGGCTCTGGAGCAAGCCAAACCTGTTAAGATGGCTGCAGCCTTTTTACAGTGTGCATGAATATATATGTTCCTCCAATCTTAATTCAGTTTCAGAGTTTTTGCCTTGAAATTTTTACTTCCTGCATTGTGGTTTGTTTTTATGCCCTTTTTATATTTCTTTTTGCGTCTTAAAATTCGCTTGCAACTAAATCATTAAGCGTTACATTTTTGGGGAATTTCATTTTCTTGTAATTGAATTTTGTTTTCAGGGGTCATTGGATTTAAGTGTAATAAATAAATAAATAAATAAATAAATAAATAAATAAATAAATAAATAAATAAATAAATAAATAAATAAATAAATAAGATATCATCACCGCGTGGAGGGGGGCAATGATAACTTCCTCAATGGCTCAAGGGGGCGTTTCTTTCAAAAAGGTTAAGAACCACTGCTTTAGATAACCAGGTCCTAAGCCGTTTAGGGCTTAATATGTCAAAGTAAACATTTTGAATTGGGCCTGAGCAGCAACCGGCAGCCAGTGTAAATTTTTCAGAACCGATGTGATATGAGTCCATGCAGCGGCACCACTTACCAGCCGCGCAGCCCGGTTCTGTGCCAGCTGCAGTCGCTGGACTGTCTTCAAAGGCTGCCCCACGTATAGCGCATTGCAGTAGTCCAGTCTGGTTGTTACCAGTGCATGAGTGACTGTTGCCAGGCTCCGCTCATCCAGGTAAGGGCGAAGTTGATATATTCTCCACAGCTGTAAGAAGGCACCCCTGGACAGAGTTGTAGTTCAAGAACTCCTGGGGACCCAAGGTTGGGAACCACTGTTTTAAGTCTGTTTACATTGTCCAACTGAACAAGAACCTTTGAGAACATTGGTTTTCTTTCCATAACCCCACACTCTTATCTGTATAGCTCCCCACCACCCATGGCTTCCATTTCAAAAGTATCTCCAAATATAGAAAGTCTCAGAATGAGCCCTGTATTTCTAGTGGACCACACTGGCATCTACGCAGAAGTTTCAGTCCTGCGAACACTTGTGTATAGCTTGAATGGGAAGCAGTGGTCGAATTCATTCTGGCACCCGTCAGCTTTCTGATGTTCTTTAAGCTTAGCCAGCAAAAAAAAAGAATACCACCAACCCTGTGGCTTAAATATTCAGCAGTGCCAAGAATAAAAGCCATCCCATCCCTTTACTTTTATTCTTTTCCTTTGAATGCTCATGCTTTACACTTTGGGCATACAAAGATGAAGGCAAGCCCTCAGTTTTGAACTTTTAAAAATAAAAGTAACAATTATTTAAAATACATATATTATTTTAAACATGGAAATGACTAGAAGCATCAGCCTTCAGATCAATTTTTCTTTATTCTTTTTCTCTTTAAAAAAAAACAGCTTTCTTTTCTCTCTTTTCTATGAGATTACGTGAATAAAATCAGCAGGGCATACTTTTCTGGAAAAGCAAACCAACACAATGCAGATCTCTGATACCTCCATAGCCTTTCTCAGCATCCCTCTCCAATATTATATTTTAATTATCTGTGCACTTAATCAAACTATAAAGTTTAGTCCTTCCGGAAAGGGAAGACAAAACAGGAAATAAACCATCACATAATGCAGAAGTCAACATCACACTGAGCAGTAGAACCATCTGTACATCAGCCATTTATTATCTATTTCTGAGCACCTCTTTCGACACTTTCCAAATTAAAAAATAGTTGAAGCAACAAATATCATTCACTATATACTATCACATGACAAAAACAAAAGAAATTTAGAAGTTTTTAAAAATTCCAACAGCCATTACGGTTACCAAGAAAGCAAAACAAAGGAATATATTTTTTCCACAAGCCATGATATAAAATAGATAATCTGTTCACTTCTGCTCCATATCAAGGGGCTGGCACTTATTTCTAAATCCTTAAATGTCTTGGGACTGAAAATTGTGAAGGAGACGAATTTATTATTAATTCCCTCTGCTTATTTATTATTTATTTGTTCCATTTCTATCTCACCTTTCCTCCAATCAGCTCAAGGAAAAAAGATGGCTTTCTTCCTCTGTGCTATATGTTACAACACTCTGTAAAGCAGGCAAAGTTCATCTTTTCAGGCTTGTGGTCCAGTACAAATATGAATACAAGTCCCAGTTCAACACTAACCACTATACCTTATTGCTTGTTATATACCAGCCTCCCCATTGAATCGTAAAACTGTTGAACTGGAAGGGCATCAAAGTCTTAGTCCTGCCCCCTCCCAGTATAGGAAATCCACAACTGTGGCATCCTCATAGATCCACATCCAATCTCCAGCAAAAGAGAGTCATGTACGTTCTCACTGAGTCCATTCCACTTTTGAACAGCTGTATATAGAGTCCCTGGGAATTCTTGACTTAAGAATTTGTGAGCAAGGTAAGTCAACAGGCACATTTGGTGTAGGACTGGTAGAAGAGACAAGAAAGGGCAAGACTGATCATTCATTTCAGGCTGACCATTGTCTGGGATGGTTGGAGGTGAGCTTGTGTATCATGTTGGCTGTTGTATCATTGTAGCCATGATGCTGGAAGAGGGAGTAAAGCTGAGAATAAATGAGTCATTGAAATGGTTGGGGGAGAAGTAGATGTTGCCAGGTTTATTGCTGCATTGAGAGTACCTGCAAATTAGTAGGTAGGAGCTCATAAAGAAGTGAGTGAACAGGGATGTTTGGCATGGACATTGAGCGAGGGAGTTTGAGAGCGAGACCAGGTGTGATGAGTCACAGTCTGTATAGGAGAAGAGCCAGGGCTGTTGAAGGAGCAAATCCACTGACCTGCAACACATGTAGCATGTTGGTCTTCCTGCCTGAGGATATAGGAGGCTTTGTTGTTGTCGTTGTCGTTGTTGTCATTGTTGTTGTTGTTGTTTAGTTGTTAAGTTGTGTCTGACTCTTCATGACCCCATGGACCAGAGCACGCCAGGCCTTCCTATCTTCCACTGCCTCCCAGAGTTTGGTCAAATTCATGTTGGTAGCTTCGGTGGCATTGTCCAACCATCACGTCCTCTGTCATCCCCTTCTCCTCTTGCCTTCACACTTGCCCAACATCAGGGGCTTTTCCAGGGAGTCCTCTCTTCTCATGAGATGGCCAAATTATTGGAGCCTCAGCTTCAGGATCTGTCCTTCCAGTGAGCATTCAGGGTTGATTTTCCTTCAGAATGGATAAGTTTGTTCTCTTTGCAGTCTAGGGGACTCTCAAGAGTCTTCTCCAACACCACAATTCAAAAGCATCAATTCTTCAGCAGTCAGCCTTCTTTATGGTCCAGCTCCCATACATCGCTACTAGAAAAACCATAGCTTTGACTATGCGGACCTTTGTCAGCAAGGTGATGTCTCTGCTTTCAAAATGCATGCTGGTGGCCTGAAGCCCACCTCTCCATGCTTTGTTGAGTAGACCCTTCAAGAAGAGCAACTGAGCAGGAATACCTCTGAAGATTGCTAAGCATCAGAAGTAAAAAATGTGGATGAATGTGAAACAGATAAGCAGAGCTATTGGGAAATATCAGTGGCATCACTGAGGAGGTTTGCTGCAGACTTCCTCACTAAAATGAAGGTTTTGATGATGTTTTCATAGATCACAATACAGAATGTTCAAAGAGGAGAGGCATCATTGGGAGGTGTCAAATACCCTGATATCTTTTGGAAGTCCAACACAGGCAGGAATGCAACAACAGGGAGCAAGTAGGTTGGGTGAGGGGATGCCAATAAATAATAAATTCATCTCCTGAAATTTTGGAGTAAGGTACACCCGCCATCTCAGTCTACTAGTTTTCCCCAAGTGAACACAATCCTTGCTTGTTGACAACTTCCATCTTCCAAAAGGTGAGGAGTGACAACGAAATCATCTATCTGTGATCTGGTTCTCACTAACATGGAAGAAGTGGAAACAGTGAGAGCAGTGGGTTGAAAAGACCACAATTTCTTGAGAGTTATTGTACTGAGAATAAGAAAAGAAAAGTTGAGAAAAGTATAATGAGCATTCTGGACTTCCAGGAAGCTGATTTCAATAAGCTGAAAGAAATACTGGAAGGGACCTCATGGTCAGGAATACTCAAAGAGGAAGGACACACAATGGGCATGAGAAAGGAAAGTGGGAAGCATCTAAAAACAAAACAAAACAGATTGCGTCAGATAAACTGAGATTTAAAAGGGACATGTGTGAGAAATGGAAGCAGGGGCAAATCACCCAAGAAGAGCAACCAGCAACTGCAAAGAGAAAGTTAGAATTATTAAAGATCAAAATGAGTTCAGACCTGCAGACTTTCAACAACAAAAACAGGTTTTTCAGCTACGCAGAAAGCAAAGAGGAAGAATGAGGAAATGGTAGGTCAGCTGAGTGGAAGGGATGGAGAACAAACAATAGGGGAAAGAGAAAAGGCAGAACGGCTCAACACCTACATACTTTGCCTCCGTCTTCTCCCAAAAGGGAGAGTGGGGAGAGGAAGATGTACGTATAGCCATACAGCAAGGAATAAGAAAGCGGGGATGCTGCCAAATATAAGTACAGGAAAATCCAGCTATTTAAAATGAATTCAAGTCTTCTGGAGGCGATGACCTGCCTCACAGGAACTCTGCTGGCTCTCTGTTCAGCTGGCTACTCTAGGCAGGGGGCAGGAGGCCGAGTCTCCCCGCACGGCTGGGGAGGTTCGTATACATTTACAAATATGAACATCCCCATATCTACTTGGTAGGCTTGACATCATACTAGGAAAGGTTCCAGAACAGTTCAGTTGATCTGTGGCCACTTAGAAAATAATATTGCAATTTCTGAAACATGGCAGAGATTTAGCTAAAAGAAGCCAGACTCATCTCTTTCTCTGACAGAATCACAAGTTTGGTAGATGAGGAAATTGGTTTAGATGTAGTGACTTCAGCAAGGCTTCTGATGAGGTTCCTCGTGATAATCTTGTGGCCAACCTGGTTTAAAAAAAACAACAACAGAGAGAGAGCTAGACATCGCAACGCCTGAGATGGTGGACATTCACAAAAGCTTGCAGATGGTTTGATTTTTTAGTAATTTAATAAATATATCTCCTACTCCTGCATTGCAATGTGAGAGTTAGAGTAGCAAGTGTCTCCTTAATGGTAACTCCTTTACTCCTTTAAAAGTAACTTTCCAAGCATGATGGAAAGAATGCTGATGGGGAGGGAGGTGGATACCAAGAAAAACCTTCAAGGGGCCACAGGAGTGGAAGAAATGACGTCCTTTCATACTCTAGATTTCTCCACTTTGTAGAGGAAAATATATTTCTCCAAAAATATGTTCTCTCTTGGTATAACTCACTCTGCTGTTGGATTAAGGAAAATATGGATTATTCTCAAAATACATTTAACCACCAAGTGATAGGAACATCATTTAATATTTGCACACTTTAAAAAATGATTAAAGTGTGTCAGAATCCATCGAGAATCACCTGTGTAATTTGCAGCAAATCAGACCAATTTGAAAATGGATGGGGCCAGGACTACTTTTACAAGGAAGGGCTTCTTTTTGTGAAAGCTATAATTATTCAAAAGGCCTCAATTGTAAAGCCATCAAAAATGGTGGTATTTTCATAGAATTGCCAACTGTGACCTTTTGCATCTCTGGCTATATATTGCTTTATATTTAGCTTAAAAATAAAAGCTGCTGGAAAAATAATCTAAACAAGCGCAAAGTCTGGTTTCCCCCTTGATTCAAAAACAATTAACCCATTTAATTAACATTTCATATTCATAGGTAATCATCTAAGTCTAAACCATTAACGAGACTATAATGTAAGTTACACTGGAAGATTTGAATTATTAGTAACAAGGGGGAAATTATTTAATTAAAAAACCCCAAAGCCTTGTATGAAACATTACATTTGATTTTCCATTTGCCCGTTATCTTTTAGGCATATTTCATATTTTTATTCTCATTTGCCTAGAATTTTCTCCTTCCATCAAGAATTGGCTGTGAAAAACTCTAGCCCAAATCCTGTTGGTTGTTCATGGCAGAGTAAGTTTAATGGCGTAAATCACAGTGCATGAATTGTCACTAGTCAACAAGTTGCTTCTTGTATTCCTTATTGTAGGTATGGGACTTGGAATACGAGCATTAAAGGGTGAACTAGCAGCAATTCATCCCCATGATTTATGCCATTGCATTCAAAACAGCATAAATAATCAAAAGGATTCTGACTTGTATGTGTATAATATACTCCATTCCCATTATACACTCTCTAGAAACTTCCAGATTCAGACATGAATCTATAGACTAGCAGAATCATGTCTCCTCAAATTCTGCAACATTTTCTGGATTTTATCTTAGCTCTCTGCTATGGGCAACTCACAGTGAATAAAATAAGAGGCTAATTCTTTGTATACTTGCCTTAATGTGGACTTTGACTGCTGTGGAGCAGGACATTTTAACCTTTTCAGGTCTGCATATGTCTGATGGCTTAGAAATGCATCGAAGGTGGCATTTTTACTAGTAGAACTTTACTTCCAAGCTGAGAGAAGTAGTCTAAATAAAATAACTTTTACAAGCTCTGAAGAAAAGATGCTGAGGGAGAGAAAGGCTGGATAGCATGTGAAGGATAAAACAGCATAAAGATTTGGGAGGAACCCACCATCTCTACTTACAGAATCATAGAAAAGTGAAGTTCTAAGGGGCCTACAAGGCCATCAAGTCCAAACCCCTGCTCAATGCAGGAATACAATCAAAGCATATCTGCCAGGTGATTATCCATGTTTTTCTTGAATGCCTCCAGTATTGAAGCAGTCACCAACTCCCGAGGTAACTGGTTCTACTGTCATGCAGCTTTAATAGTTAGGAAGTATTTCCTGATATTCAATTGAAATCTGGCTTCCTTTAACGTGAGCCCATTGTTGCGTGTCCTATACTCTGGGATGATCGAGAACATACCCTGCCCCTCCTCTTTATGACAGCCTTTCAAATATTTGAACAGTGCTATCATATCATCCCTCAGTCTTGTCTTCTCAAGGCTAAACATGCCCAATTCTTTCAGCCTTTCCTCATAAGGCTTGGTTTCCAGCCCCCTGATCATCCTTGTCGCCCTCCTCTGAACTTGTCCCAATTTGTTAGCATCCTTCTTGAAGTGTGGTGTCCAGAACTGGACCCAAGACTCAAGGTGAGGCCTAAACAGTGCTGAATAGAGGGGGACTAGCGCCTTGCGGGATTTGGAAACTAGACTTCTCTTAATGCAGATTGCAATAGCATTTGCCTTTTTTGTAGACACATCACACTGTTGGCTTATATTTAGCTTGTGATCTACGACAATTCCAAGATCCTTCTTGCTCGTTGTTTTGCTGAGCCAGGTATCCCCCATCGTGTAACTGTGCAATTGGTTTCTTTTTTTCTGAGGTGCAGGACTTTGCACTTATCCCTGTTGAATTGCATTCTGTTGCTCCATCCTATCAAGGTCATTTTGAATTTTGTTTCTGTCTTCTAGGGTATTAGCTATTCCACCCAATTTGGTATCATCTGCAAATCTGACAAGCATTCCCTGCACTCCCTCATCCAAATCATTAATAAAAAAATATTGAAGAGCACCGGGCCCAGGACTGAGCCTTGGGGTACCCCACTTGTGACCTCCTCCCAGTTAGAGAAGGACCCATTAATCATCACCCTTTGAGTATAATTATCTCAGCAAAGGTGCCCAGGATTTTTTTTTGGTAGCTATATAATGATATGATAGAACACAATGATGCGTAGGACACAACACTATCATATAGTACATCTGTCAGTATAGAGGAAAACAATATATAAATTCAGGATTCACGAGTGGGAGTTTGCCACCTGGCAGACAACTGTGACACTGTGTTTCCATCCTGTGTTTCCAACCATGGGTCCCCAGATGTTATGGGACAAGAACTCCCAGACGCCTTCATCTAAGTGTAAACTATTAAGGAGACCATAATGTAAGTTACATTGGAAGGCTATGAATTGCCCCAATCTTGTAACCCCTCCACTCAAAGCCCATACAGCAATCTGCCTTCCACAATCATATGCACGCTCAATCCTTACTGTGTAATAATATTCCAGAAAGGTTTAGCAAACTACGCTGAGCAACAGAACGGGTAAAGCAAGGATTCCAGAACATTAAAAAAGGATAACTAAATATTGTAGCAGCAGAAGACTTTCTATTAATGTCACACCTCTCCAAAATGGTCAATGGAGAAGTTGCAGGGAAAAAACAGTGCTGCATGTCTAAGCCCCCCCCCCAAAAAATCACAGTGGTTAGAGCATCCAAGGGGAATTATAGGGTTTGTTGGGGGTGGGTTCAACTGTCAAGAACTTTTTTGCTTGCCACCAGCAGGTCAAAGCTTGTCTAGATGGCTAAACTGAAGCATAGATGTGTGGTGTGCCATTTGGTGCCAGCCTTGCATCCACGTGGCATACACACCTCAAGCAACCCGATTTGGCTTGCCTCTCCTTAAAAGAACAAAAGAAAGCAAACAAAATCACCTCCTTGTCCCCTCTTGTTGCCTTCTCTTTCTGGGAGGAAGCTTTCAATTTGTTGTTGTTGTTGTTGTTGTTATTGTTATTATTATTATTATTTAAAGGTTCAGTACATCAGGGCTGCCCTTATAGACTTAAAAAACAACAACAACAACCCTTTGTGTCCTCTTCTCCTCTACAGATCAGCAAAGTTCTTGATTCTCCCCCCCCCCCATATCAATAAGTGGCTAAGCTGCTCTTTAATGCCACTTAATGATATTGGGAAACTGAAAGCAAATGGGAAATTGTAAGCAGATAGCTCTGCTTTGGCTCAGTTCCAACTAAGGCATGTGCTATAATCTAACCAAAACTCTATCTAAAAGTCAGCCTATTGCTTTTGCCTGGAGGCTCCACTGCCATTTATCAGCCTATTGCAAAGATTCAGCCATTAGACCTGCTGGCTTCTTTATGTGCAATCTGAGAGTAGATCTTGTCCTTTGCTCCAGGTGACAAAGTTCCTCGGTATGACCTTGAATTAAAGCACGGTCTGCTTCAGCATTATTAAAGCGGATTTGTCTAGAACCAATCAGAGTCTGGAGAAGAGCCCATTGACAGATCCTCATAACGAGCTTTTGAAAGGCAGAAGAGATATAAATGTGGTAAATCTAACATGGTAGAGAATTACAAGCCAGAAGGGCTCATAGTAAATGGTGATCAAACATCAAACCATGCATAAACACACACACTCCCCCCCCCTTCCCCTGCTTTCCTTCTTATCATCTGGGAGCATAGCAAAGAATGGCAGAAGGGGGAAATTCCAGATATTTTGTTTAAGGAAAAGAGGAAATAGTGGGTGGAAGAGAAAGGAGGGGTGGGGGGAGGAAGGAAGCAAAGGAAGGAATCTGGCAGAAAGTACTGCTTGGAGGTGTGTGTGGGGGGGGGAGAGAAAATATCTCTGTGAAAGGTAGCAGACAAAAGGAAAGTGAAGGAAAGTTAAAAATTACCATAGGAATAGCAAGCAGGACACCTGCTAAAGGACCTTCTTCTGCCAGTCACAGCTGGAAGAGAGAATAAAAGGAATGCAAAGCACTCTCCCAGAAGCATGAAATCAGGGTTTTTGTGGGGCCCCCCTTCTCTCCCCTTTATGAACAGTTACAGTATGCAAAAATGAGAGGAGATGGAACTGGGGGTGGTGGGTGGGTGGGGGAATCCATCCGGTTCTACATATAAAAAGCAGGCACTGGAGAAGCGTGGCTCTTTGAAAAGAGAGATATGTTTGGGGGCTTCCTGGTGAATCAAAGAAAGCAATAATTAATGCACAGTGAAGGGAGGTTGAATAGGGCCATAACAATGGGGAAAGGGCTTTCTGGGGGCCCCTCCCCCCTTTTCTTTTAGTTTAAAAATGTTGGAGAACGGATGCCGCTAAAAGATGGCCACTGTGAAGCAACAGATTCAATGTGTGTCCCCTGTCTCCCACCCTTCTCTTTCTCTCTCTCTCTCTCTCTCTCTCTCTCTCATTCCCCTCATCGTTTTTGAGATTTTGGTGGATTTTGTTTTTGTGTAGATTCCCTCCAAACGGAACAAAGTTAGTTTGCTGCCAATCCATACAGCATATGTATTGAGAATTTGTTGTTGTTATTGTTATTATTAATTTTAACAAGGGCGTTTGGCTCTTTGATGATGCTTCTCTGCCAGGAGTTTGCCAGGAGTTCAGATGATGCTCGCATCCTCCCCTCTCCCTCTGGCTTCCTCTTTCTCTTTCCCCCATTTATACAACATCAAGAGGACGACAGAGGATAACTTTGTTACCCAACATCAAGGACTTAGCTTCAGGCTACTAGAAAGACAGTTCTCAGAAACGGTCCCTGTGTCTTCTAACATTTTAGTACCTCCGTAGGCTTCAGATAAAACAGGCCTTAAAAAGAAAAAGAACGTACAAGGATCCGAAAAGGAGGTTAAAACTCACAGAGGCTCCATGTCAAAAACGTGAAATGTTTTGTGTGTGCTCGCGCAAATGTGTTGTGGTAAAGACAGTCTGAAGGCAATCAGAGTTGTGAGCCTGATTCAGGTGGGGACCACTTTGTTTAAGCATTGGCTTTTTGAAAAAAAAGGTATTGTGTGTACAATATCAGATGTGTGGAAACGTAGCCATGAAGAATTCCTCTTTCATTTTTTTTTCTTCCTCTTTAACTCGCCTCTTCTGCTATGCCCCACTTGGCAAATCTCCATTTCTCTTCTGACACATGGAACAAACTAGCCAACAACAATAATAATACTTCTTAAAAAAACCAAACTATTCTGCTTTTTGCATTTGGCCTGGGTTAAATAATTGAGGGCTGAGAGCAAATTATTAAATACCACCGGATTTGCTCAGCTTATTTGTTGTTGCTATTACGTGTCTTCAAGTCGGGGCAGACTTATAGCGCCCCCAATAGGTAAGTGAAATATTTAAAGAGTGGTTTTACCAATTTCATTCCCCCAATGAATTTCCAAGGCTGAGCGCGGATTCAAAACCAGGCCTCTGGAGTCCTAGTCTGTCACTCTATCTACTACATACACCACACCACTTATAAAAAGGGTGAATTCAAAGTAGTTTTGACTGACCACATGATGGTCAATTCGAATCGGTTTGGCCTCTTTCGGCTCCCAAAGCCACTTTTTTACTCTGCCACTGGGGGCTTCTATTTTTTTCCAAGCCAGAATGATTCAAGTGGTTTCCCCCTCCCCCCCCCAATGAGGCTAATGTGATATGTTCTTGTAAAGAATAAATTTTAAAAATATTATTATGGGCCAGGAAAGTCCTAATTCTACTCCTGGCTACTCCTAAAATCAGTGTTGTTATTTTGGCACTACGGCTCTTGTGGGGGGGCTCCCTCTAAGCTTCCCCCAACAATGATTTCAGTATTTTCTTTTGCTTTGTTTTATTTGTTGTGGGTTTTGTTGTTTGTTTGTTTCTTTTTGCTTCATTGTAATAATAATAATAATAATAATAATAATAATAATAATAATAATAATAATAATAATAATAATAATAATGATGATGATGATGATGATGATGATGATGATGATGATGATGATGATAATAATAATAATAATAATAATAATAATAATAATAATAATAATAATAATAATAATAATAATAATAATAATAATAATAATAATAATCCCTTGAACTGCAGACCTGGAAGGGACCCTATAGATCATGGAGTCCCCTCTTTCAATGACACACAGTGTGGAATTGAACTCACAACCTCTGGCTTCGCAGCCAGAGAACTAAGCCACTGATCTATCCAGCATCTCATTTTGTTTGATAGTGGCCATTTCTGGGCCAGATGTGCCCTACAATACAGCCTCAGAGCAAAACATTGGCCCCCAATCTGGTTAAAGTTGTTCATCCTTGGCCTAATATAATGCAAAATTTAAAATACAGGGTTTTTTTGGGGGGGGGAGGGAATATTGTTCTTCATGTTATTTTTGTTTCTGTTTATTCTTGAGTCCCAGGTTCCTGGGGCTCTTCATTCTGAAGGTACAGAATTTCTGAAGAGATCTAATTTAAAAGATCATTTTAAAAGATGGTTCATTTTTAAAGGTGTGGAAACATTGGGTCAATCTTAATAATGGACCTGAATATTGGAGGGCGGGGGGATCTGCCTGCTGAACTTACAAGCTGGCTGAGTTCAAAATATACTCTAGTGTTAGTCATAATAACTGAGGTTTTACAAAAAAAAGTTTATTGGAAATTCATCATAGGGCAAGGACTTCCACTTACCAGATAATGTTTCCTCCTCCATGATTTTTTTAAATATTATTATTAATCATGGCTCTTCTCTCTTCCACTGTAATTAAATGTGCAACTGGTAATAGGCAGATGCCACACATTAAACTGAAGGGATGTACTAGTGTTTGAAATGTTCCCCATTATTTCATAGTTCCATGTCACTTATACAAATTCCTAGTGTTTTAATATGGCTGAAACCTATTATTTTTTGGTGGGCTGTTGAAAAGAGACAATTTAACTCAATCTCTCTTCAGACAGATTGCTTTGAAATGGACCTCGGATGCTTTCCATATTTCTGGAACCGCTTCTTCGCACATTGTCAGAGCCACATAGCCATTGGTTTGTAGTAAACTGGGGATACCCACCCACACCCACCCACCACCTAAACCTGGTCAAAGCAGGTAAGACTGGATTCAGTGTGACCAGGATTCACCATTTGGGCGGAGGCAGGACAAAACCACCCTTAAAATATCACATATTTTGGAAACCCTGCTTGGGTCATCAAAGTCAGAACTGATTTGATGGCATGGCATATCTCTCTCTCTCTCTCTCTCTCTCTCTCACACACACACACACACACACACACACACACACACACACACACACACACACACACACAGACACGCACACAGAGTGAGTTCACTGAGTTACAGCTTCTCGCTGCCACTGGAATTTCCCATTTACTTAGTGTTTTAGTAAGTCTTAAGCAAAGAGAATGCAAGGGTATGTGATTCACTGAGCCTTAATTTCCAGCAGTGTCAAGCAATTCTAAATAACCAAGCACCAACATAGGAAAAGAACAGGACACATTTTCTGTTCTGTCACGGTGACCTTAAGTTGTTGTCCTCCTTTGTCACAGCTGTTGTCTATTTTTGACTCTCCTAATCTAAAGGTCAGGAACTTAATTCTGCTCTCCTGTTATAATGTGCGGTTGTAATAATGCCTTCATCAGTTGTGGTCTAGCTTTTAGGGAAGCAGTGGACTAGTTAACAAGCTGAGGTAGCTGTTTCTTGGATGGATACCAACATTCTGTAGCGAACTAGGCAATAAGGCTGTTGTTAAAGTTTGCTCAGTCCTGTCCACCCTTATCCACTGCTCTCTCTCTCTCTCTCTCATTCTCTCTCTCTCTCTCTCTCACACACACACACACACACACACACACACACACACTCCTCTTCTGACACCCTTCCCTGTGACAGCACCTTCACTCTTTCAAGCTCTCATACTGTCTCTTCCTCTAGTTCTCCGATAGCCCCTCTGATTCTCTCCCTCACACACACACACGCAACTCCCCATACACCTACACTCTTTGATTTTATGATAGTCTCTCTCCCTCTCTTACTCTCTTCTCTCTTTCTTTCAGTCTGAACTCTACCACTAACTATACAGTACCTCCCTATCCAACACACTGCTGAGGACAGAAGACAGCTCATGCCAGAGGTCTGATCCAATCCCTGGCAGAGGACTTTTGACATTGCTCTTCCCCGGCTTGGAACAATACTCCCCATGGATGCCTGCGGTTAAGAGACAGAGGAGCCTGGCAACCTAGTGGAGATAGGCTGGTTGGGCTGGCATATTGACTGGGTGCCTGTTGCTGGTCACACAGCAGCTGCCTCTTTTAAGCACTGCAATTTCCCTGCCCTTGAATTCTGCACCTTTTCAACAACACATCACTTAGTCTGGAGCCTTGCACCATTTAAATAGAAAAACAGAGCGAGAGTGGCTGCCTATCCAGCCAGTCAAAGTCCACCTTTCTGTCACATGACCAATGTGGGCACGGTAAAAGTAATGGTGGAAATCCAAAGAGAATCTAAGAAATTCCTAATAGTCAATATTTATGCACCAAATGGAAATCAAGAAAACTTTTATAAACAATTGCAGCGAGAATTGGCAAATAAAGAGTATGATCATTACTGCATAATTGGAGATTATAATGCTGTTTTCGACAGAGAACTAGACACAAAAACAGAAAAATCTAGTAGAAAGAAGAGAAGCACAATTCCAAGAAATTTCCTACAATTGGGTCCAACAGGCGATGATTTGAAAGGCTACACGCTTCTCTTGTGCTGAACTATGTTGAGAAAAAAATGGATCGTACAGAGCGTCAACCTCAAATTTATGTAGCGGGGAGAGGGATGAGAAGTTGCAGAGAGATACCTACCTACCTACCTACCTACCTACCTACCTACCTACCTACCTACCTACCTACCTACCTACCTACCTACCTACCTACCTACCTACCTACCTACCTACCTACCTACCTACCTACCTGTTAATGACAGTTTAGTAGTCTGTTTTGGCACCCCTGATGTGTTTTTCTTGCTGCTTTGTTTGTTATAGCTGTTATATGCCACATTTTCTCTTGTAATTTATGTCTCTAGGAGTTTTCTGTCTGAGTGTTATTAGTTTTATCTAATTTATGTTTATTGTGGTTCATTCCTGCTGTAAACCATTCACTAATAGGGTGGTACATACCTACCTACCTGCCTGCCTGCCTACCTACCTACCTACCTACCTACCTACACACACACAGACACACATACATATATACATACATACAGTCATGCCCCACTTAACGATTGCCCCGCATTAGGACGAATCCTCTTTACGACGATGTTTTTGTGATCGCAATTGTGATTGCAAAATGATGTTTTAAATGGGGGAATTTCGCTTAGCGATGATCAGTTCTCTGCTTCGGGAACCGATTTCCGCTTTACGACGATCAAAAACAGCTGATCATTGGGTTTTTTAAATGGCCACTGGGTGCTTAAAATGGCTCCCCGCTGTGCTTAGGGATGGATTCCTCGCTATACAGGCACCGAAAATGGCCGCCCTACGGAGGATCTTCGCTAGATGGTGAGTTTTCAGCCCATTGGAACGCATTGAAGGTTTTCAATGCGTTTCAATGGGCTTTTTAATTTCGCTTTACAATGTTTTCGCTTAACAGTGATTTTCCTGGAATGGATTATTGTCGTTAAGCGAGGCACCACATATAGTAGGCATCCTTCAGTCTCGAAAGACTATGGTAGCGTGCTCTGTATGGAGGACTTGGAACAGCATCTAGTGTGGCTGAGGAGGCCAATTCGAGAGTTACAATCTCTTCCACACTGAAGACAAATCCAATCTGTCCCCTGTCCAGCTCCCTGGTTTTGCTTCCTTTGTGACTTCCTCTTTGCCTCAGCCTGCTGGACAAGGGTCTCTTCAAATTGGGAGAGGCTGTGATGTACTGCCTGCCTCCAGGCTGAACGATCAGATGTCAGAGTTTCCCATCTGTTGAGGTCTATTCCTAAGGCCTTCAGATCCCGCTTGCAGATATCCTTGTATCGCAGCTGTGGTCTCCCTCTGGGGCGATTTCCCTGCACTAATTCTCCATATAGGAGATCCTTTGGAATCCGACCATCAGCCATTCTCACAACGTGCCCAAGCCAGCGTAGACGTCGCTGTTTCAGTAATGTATGCATGCTGAAAATTCCAGCTCGTTCTAGGACTACTCTATTTGGAACTCTGTCCTGCCAGGTGATACCAAAAATCCGTCGTAGGCAACGCATATGGAAGGTGTTCAGCTTCCTCTCCTGCCGGGCACAAAGGGTCCAGGACTCGCTGCAGTACAGGAGTGTGCTCAGGACACAGGCTCTATAGACCTGGATCTTGGTATGTGTTGTCAGTTTCTTATTGAGCCATACTCTCTTTGTGAGTCTAGAGAACATGGTGGCTGCTTTCCCAATGCGTTTATCCAGCTCGACATCTAGAGAGAGGGTGTCAGAGATGGTTGAGCCAAGGTACACAAAGTCATGAACAACCTCCAGTTCTTGTGTGGAGATGGTAATAGAGGGAGGTGAGTCCACACCCTGGCCCATGACTTGTGTTTTCTTCAGGCTGATTGTTAGTCCAAAGTCTTGGCAGGCCTTGCTGAAACGATTCATGAGTTGTTGGAGGTCTTCAGCAGAGTGGGCAACAATGGCTGCATCGTCTGCAAAGAGGAAATCCCGCATGCATTTCAGTTGGACTTTGGTCTTCGCTCTCAATCTAGAGAGATTAAAGAGCTTTCCATCTGATCTAGTCCGGAGATAGACACCTTCTGTTGCAGTTCCAAAGGCATGCTTCAGCATGACAGCAAAAAAGATCCCAAAAAGTGTTGGTGCGAGGACACAGCCCTGTTTCACTCCACTTCGGATGTCAAAGGGATCTGATGTTGAGCCGTCAAAAACTACAGTGCCTTTCATTCCATCGTGGAAGGACCTGATGATGTTAAGGAGACGAGGTGGACATCCAATCTTGGGAAGTATTTTGAAAAGGCCATCCCTGCTAACCAAGTCAAATGCTTTTGTAAGGTCTATGAAGGCCACTAAGAGTGGCTGTTGTTGTTCCCTGCATTTCTCCTGCAACTGTCGGAGGGAGAATACCATGTCAGTGGTGGATCTATTTGCTCGAAATCCACACTGTGATTCCGGATAGACTCTGTCTGCAAGCACCTGGAGCCTCTTCAGCACAACACGGGCAAGCAGCTTCCCTACAACGCTAAGAAGAGAGATACCACGGTAGTTATTGCAGTCACCCCTGTCACCTTTGTTCTTGTACAATGTGACAATGTTTGCATCCTTCATGTCCTGTGGTACTCCACCTTCCCTCCAGCAGAGACAAAAGATTCCATACAGTTCGGTGATGATGATCTCCTTACCGCATTTCAGCACTTCAACAGGGATGTTGTCCCTTCCAGGTGCCTTGCCAGAGGTGAGGGAATCCAAGGCCGCATTTATTTCTGCTAGGGTTGGTTCGCTGTCCAGCTCTTCCAAGACAGGCAGGCACTCAATGTTATTTAATGCTTCTTCGGTTACTACGTTCTTTCTGGAATATAGCTCGGAGTAGTGCTGCACCCAGCGTTCCATCTGCTGTGCTCGGTCCTGGATGATCACACCTGTAGCAGACTTCAAGGGAGCAGATTTCTTCTGTAATGGACCTAAGGCCTGCTTGATACCATCATACATTCCTTTGATGTTACCTGTGTCCGCTGCTATCTGTATCTGAGAGCAGAGCTGAAGCCAATAGTCATTGGAGCATCTCCTGGCAGCCTGTTGGACTTGGCTACGAGCGGCTCGAAGAGCTTGCAGGTTGTACTCGCTAGGACAGGCTTTGTATGCTGCTAGAGCTCTTCTCTTATCCTCAATGGCTGGCATTAACTCCTCCGAATGGGCTTCGAACGAAGCCATCTTTCTGGTCTTCTTGCCGAAGGTGGACAAGGCGGTGTTATAGACAGTGTTCTTGAAGTGTTCCCATCGTTCAGGTGCATTTACATTAGCTGGACCTGGAAGGGTTTCCTCGAGTGCTTGGGCAAATTCCTTCACTTTTCTTTGATCGCGAGTCTTGTTGATGTCAATACGTGGTCTTCCTTCCTTTTTCATGTGATACAATTTCTTTGTTCGCAGTTTTACTCTACTACACACGAGGGAGTGATCAGTATCGCAATCAGCACTCTGGTAGCTGCGTGTGATCGTAACACTAGGAAGGCTAGAACGTCTAGTGAGGATCAAATCGAGCTGATGCCAATGCTTGGATCTTGGATGTCTCCAGGAAACTCTGTGTTGCAGCTTCGTATTAAAGAATGTGTTGCTGACGCAGAGACCATAGTAACAGCAAAACTCCAGTAAGCGTTGGCCATTTTCGTTCATCTTTCCAATGCCAAAACGGCCTAGACAAGTGGGCCAAGAATTGTGATCAGCACCAACTCTAGCATTAAAGTCTCCAAGAATAAACAGTGACTCTCTTTCAGGGACTTTTTTGATAGTAGCTGCCAGATCGTCGTAGAATTTGTCTTTCACTTCTGTAGTGGATGACAGTGTTGGTGCATATGCACTAATGAGGGTTACTGGTCCTGCTGATGAGTGGAGCTGCAGAGACAGGATTCTTTCACTCCCCACAGTGGGTGGAACAATGCATCTCAGGAGAGTGTTTCTGACTGCAAAGCCAACACCATATTCCCTGGTCTCATTTGATGGTTTTCCCTGCCAGAAGAATGAGAAGTTTTTTTCTTTGACAGATCCCAAGTCTGGCAGTCTTGTCTCTTGCAGGGCAACAATGTCCATCTGCAGTCTACTCAGTTCCATGTCAATGACAGCTGTCTTGCGCACATCGTCTATTTCTTGCAGGTCGTTAGGAAAGCCGTAGTCAGGAAAGCCAGGGGTCATTGTCCGTACATTCCAGGTGCCCAGCTTTAGGGCAGAAGTTTTCTTATGATTGTTGCATGGTGCACGGTTGTCGATCTGCTTGTCGGGTTTCACCCTAAACCCCACGCACCCCGTGAGGTTAACAGACCGTGGCGAGGTAGCACCTTACTGGCTGGGGGCTGCCCAGCTTAAGGCGGGCGGTATCTACCTAGTGAGGTGAATTGACCTCTCCCACCGTCAGAAGTAGCCCCTGGCGTCCTGCTCTACGCCAATTGAGCAGAGACTTATAACCGGTAACTGCTACTTCCCGTGTTGTTTCGACGCTGTATGCGAAGCTGGAGTGTCCTCTCCAGAGCACGAAGCCTGGGTAAAATAGTATGGAGGATAGGCTGTTACCCAAGCAGCTAATCCCCCCTCTCCACATCGCTGAAATGGTCCAGTGGAAAGGCAAGAGCCAATACAACTGGTTCCAGCAACGTCGCAGGAGTTGGCAGAATGAAAGAAAATGCCTCCGGGACTCCGGCTCCGGATTTTGCCTCGAGGTTATCTCCTGAAGCCCTTTCCATAAGTGGATATAGCCACAAGGCAGTGGAGGTTTAAATTTGGAGTTTTCCTTCTCCTAGATGGGCTGCCTTCCAGGGCTGACGAGTCCCACCTACCCGGCCTGCTCTCTTTTACCAAATTAAGTAAGAGATAGGATTAGGGAATTTCATGTGACACACTCTCCTCCTCATTCTCTTTTTAAAGCTGAAATTCTGCCCTCCTTCAGGACATCCATATTCAGCATATTGGGGTTGCAGATAGACTTAGAGTATGAGGCACCACATACATACATACATACATACATACATACATACATACATACATACATACACACATACACACATACACACATACACACATACACACACACACACACACACATATACACACATACATACATACATACATACATACATACATACATACATACATACATACATACATACATACATACATACATACATACATACATACATACATACATACTCTTTTATTGCCCCACTGGCAGAAAAATAAATGAGGAAGGGGAAACAGAATATGGTGACATTTTGCCTTCCCCCCCCCCCTTTATTTTGGGCAAAGAAAAAACCCAGGAATAAATGCAGAGGGAGATCTATGAGCCATGAAGTGATCGTGTATATCAATTTGTTAGATCGTTTTTCTCCACCTGTCTTCTCATAGAATGGTCCAGCGGTTGTAGGATAACAAATATGACAGCAAATGAGTGAGAGGAGCCAAGGGTAAATAGACTTGAGTGGTGAAAGCCATGGCAAGTTGTATAATTCTTGGCAATTGCAACAAAATGCATAGCAATAGGTTTTCACGCACCTTCTAAAAATGGACCTGCAGCACAGGTTCTGCTGTCTCGGTTGATCAGGCTGTCACATTGCAGATTTCAAAACCAAGCCAAGGGAGGATATTGAGAAAGAGATACGACATTTATTTTCCCTCAGTAAAATTCATGGACATTTGAAAAAGCTGTTTTGCCAATACTTGACCATGAAGAAAACATTACTGGATAAACATATGTTACTTTGCTTAGAAGAATTTTATGCTATGAGATTGTACGATTGCTTTACAGCTTGTGTGACCTACCTCTCTTTTAATCGTAAGGTACTGCTCTAGAAGGATGTGAAAATCTCAGTTTGGTTTCCATTTTTCCAAATCTGGCCTATATTTTCTTCTCATCCTCCTTTTGCATTTGCTTTTGTGACTTTGTGGGCAGACTTCTGTAGAAATTGATGTGAATTTTAAGCCCATTTTCCCTGCCACGCACATTTATTTACCTAGTTAAAACATTCCCTACCCTTGGCTTAAGTTTGCTTGTGTTCCGCCCCAATTGTATGCATTTTATGCTCACAATGTGCAGATGAGCACCTTGTTCGGGCACAATTCAGTTCTCCAAAATGGCCCTCAACCCTCACAATTGATTCTAGTTCCCAAGTACTTCTTTAAACAAGAAACATGAGGCTCAACTTTCTTTTCCAAGATAAGTGGTGAGGCTAGGCTGTGTGAAGTTCTCCACATTTTTCTCTGCACCAAAAAGGGAATAATTAAATTCCAAATTCCTCCCCCCAAAAATTTCAGCATGAAATGTTGGTAGCTTGGAATAAATGTGAATTATTGAGGATTATTACAGCACAGCATTTTAACAACACATATTACATTTATTTGCATTTATATTCACTTAGATATGAAGAGTTCAAAGCAGTGTACAGCGGTAACACACTATACAGAGCCTCATGGCGCAGTGGTTAAACGGCTGAACTGGGGTTCAATCCCAGGTAGCTGGCTCAAGGTTGACTCAGCCTTCTATCCTTCCGAGGTCGGTAAAATGAGTACCCATCTTGCTGGGAGTGGGCAATGTGTCGCCTGCATAATTAACTTGTGAACCACCCAGAGAGTGCTTGAAGCACTATGGAGCGGTATATAAGCAGCACCCTTTGCTTTGCTTTGCTTTACTCACAATATGCAAAACTGACATATAGTGGCTGAAATCCTGTTGTGCAATTGTGCAAGAGGTGTAATTTTTAGATCTGAATTGACTCAAGATTAGAGGTGGGCACAAAACAAACCATGACATGGAAAACCCCCACAAACTGGTCTGGTTTGTGGTTTGTTTTGTGGGCAGTTTGCAGAACCGCCCTTTCATGAAGTGAAACAAAATGCCAAACTTTTTCATAATCGCCATTTTATTTTGCTTTGTCCCTCCGACCTTCATGGATCCCAATTCCAGGCATCCTCCTCCCCAACCACTGCTCAAGTGAGTATGACAGGAGGCTATCTGGGTTCTGCTTTCTGTCCCAGTGCTTCCTGGGAAGACTAAGGTATTGTGGGAGATGTAGTTTTGTTGCCCATTGGGAACCCTCTAAAAACTATACTTCCCACAATACCCTAAGCCTCCCAGGAAGCACTGGGGCAGGAAGTATTGCCATGTTGCCCATCTCTACTTAAGATATTTCCATACGCATTATCTGTTCATACTGAGTCATGAGGCTCAACAGGCAATAGACAATGGCTATGGACAAATCTTAATTGATAACAACTGATGTCTAAAAGTTACACCATTCATATAACTGCATAAAAGGATGTCAGCTGTTATTTACTTTGTCCATGGAATAGTTGGCAGGTTGTATTACCTAAGGGAGACTTGTAAAATGAACGTGTTTGTGTGTATATGCAAAATGTAAATATCTTACAATGTATGATCATTTTATCAATCTAATTTTCTTTTAAAGCAAGTAAGTACAGTGGTGCCTTGCAAGACGATGTTAATTCATTCCGTGAAAATCGCTGTCTTTCCAAAACATTGTCTTGCGAAATGCAGTTCCCCATTGGAATGCACTGAAATCTATTTAAATGCGTTCCAATGGGAAAATAGTCGTTTTGCGAGAATCATCCATAGAAAACATTGTCTTGCGAAACGTGGTTCTCCATTGGAATGCACTGAAATCTATTTAATGCGTTCCAATGGGGAAAAACTGTCATCTTGCGAAAATCGTCCATAGGAAACCATCGTCTTGCGAAGCGCAATAGCGATTGCAAAAACTAATCGTCTTGCTGATTAATTGTCCCGCGAGGCAATCGTCTTGCGAGGCACCACTGTACATTAATTTATGGAAAGTCCAGATGGAATGCAGAAAGTGAACAACCATGAAAATAAAGTCATAGTCAAAACCTTCTTTTACATGTTTAAAATCCATTAGAATGTGACGTTGACTTGCGGAGAATCTGTTTTGGAAACTATTCCTGCTCAAGTGTTGTGTGACAAAACTTTGTGTATTTTGCAGAGGGCAGCCAGGGAAAGGTATAAATGCTTGACAGAAACAAAATCCCTTCTTAAATAACCCTACATTGCCTTCCATGCCTTGCCCCTCCCACTTTCCCTTCATCTATGAACAGCAGCACATAATCTCTTGTTGACGTTGAGCCTGAGTGGCTCAACTAATCACAAAACTGCCCCACCACATTTTATGGGAAGAGAGGCAGCATTCTGAGGTTAATTTGAAGCCATTTTACCACTGCCAGTATTAAACCCAGGTTTTCCCATCACTTGGCCTAAATAAATAACCTGGAAGTGGAGATGTAGCTAAAAATCAGTGGAGAAAGGTTGAAATGATCTCTAAACAAACATCCATTCATCTGCCTCTATCTGTGGTCACTTAACGCTTCCGTTGTTTGCCTCCAAGTAGCTCCTCTCTTACAAACTCGCCATTACATTAATTAGCCAGCCCACATGGAAACTGGTCCTTGGGATCAGCAGTGGAAGGCCATTTTTAGTGAAGGGAGAATTTTAACCGAGGCAGAAAAACAGGGCCAGCTACCCTTGGCTACACGTCAAAAAGAAAGGGGGGGGGAGAGAGAACAGGTGTGTGGGAAGAATTGAAGCTAACCTGAACACAGCTTGGCAAAGTCACTTTCCAAAGCCATGAAAGCTTATATCAAATAAACCTTGTTGACCTTTAAGGCACCACAAGCCTTTGCTTTAGTGCTTGGTGTCCGATGTATTTGCACAAGGAATTGTGCAAGCCTAGCGCAGCTGGATGTGCAAGCAAAGGTGTATCCCCTTGATCAACAATGTAATCTAGCGCATTTGAGCTGTGGAGGCTTTCATTCCACTAGCATTATGTTGGATTTAGACTTCTGTTCTGCTGCGAAGAGAAGGGGACCCGGTTTGGTTGCTTAGCAACTACTCAAATAATTCTTCTAAACTTCAGCATTCTTCCAGCTTCCCTATCATTGCCACGAAGGCGTCCCACTGCCTCAGTGAGAATGCACCTTTCCTGGATCGACGCATGACTAGTTAAGGCAGAGTGGTGTGGCTTCTCTTGGCTAAGTCTCCCACCAGAAACAAAGACTTTAGTGGCGGTTGTCTGTGCATTCATCTGTGGGTAAATCCTAGTGCACTATGCGGAGGCTGTTTTTCAGTAAAAATGCATCTGTGTCCTGTGCTGTCAAGTTGGAACTGCCTTAGGTAAAGGTAAAGCCTCAATTGTGAGCCAGCCAGAGACCTTTGGGTAGAGTGGGCGGCATATAAGTTGAATAAATAAAATAATAATAATAATAAAGTTTCCTCTTGACATTTAGTCCAGTCGTGTTCAACTCTAGGGGGTGCTGCTCATCCCCGTTTCCAAGCCACAGAGCCAGCGTTTGTCCAAAGACAGTTTCCATGGTCACGTGGCCAGCGCTACTGGACACGGAACACTGTTACCTTCCCACCAAGGCGGTACTTATTTATCTACTTGCATTTGCATGCTTTTGAACTGCTAGGTTGGCAGGAGCTGGGACAAGTGACCGGAACTCACTCCGTCACATGGATTCGATCTTACGACTGCTGGTCTTCTGACCCTGCAGCACAGAGGCTTCTGCTCTTTAACACTCAGTGCCACCACGTCCCAAGAACCTCATTATGGACACCCTAAAAGGGCTTTCAAGGTCAGTGAGATATTGAAGGAGGAGTTTACCAGTTTCACGTGGGACGTGGTGGTGCTGCGGGCTAAACCGCAGAAGCCTTTGTGTGCTGCAGGATCAGAAGACCAGCAGTCGTAAGATCGAATCCACACGACGGAGTGAGCTCCTGTCACTTGTCCCAGCTCCTCGCCAACCTAGCAGTTAGAAAGCATGTAAATGCGAGTAGATAAATAGGTACCACCTCGGTGGGAAGGTAAACAGCGTTCCGTGTATAGCCGTGCTGGCCACGTGACAACAGAAACTGTCTTTGGGCAAACGCTGGCTCTACGGCTTGGAAACGGGGATGAGCACCGCCCCCTAGAGTCGAACACGACTGACTAAAATGTCAAGGGGAACCTTTACCTTTGCCTTACCAGTTTCACTCCCGCGGTGCGTTTCCATGGCCAAGTGGGTATTTCAACCCTGTTCTCCAGTAGTTCTAGTCTGTCACTTTAGGCACCATGCCACACTGGGAATCCCAAAGAACAAAACCAAACACATGTCAGCAACGGCTTTCTTGGAACTAACCCTAATTCTATAATACTGTAATGTTCACACTCTTGAGAACTCTGCATCAGGTAGAATAGTTTTTTTAAAAAGGCAGGAGGATAGCCAACTCACCAGCACCCCATTGCATGAGATTTCAAGGACAAAACCTATACCTTAGGCTGCAGTGCAGACCTCTGTAATTATAAAGTGAGCCCACAGAGGCAAGACGAGCAAAGGGGATGAATCCACCTTTGTGTCAATGGGTTTCAGGAACTGGTATGGGAGGAACTGGAGTAAAGAGCTCAGAATCCATGCCAAATGTGGCTTAACAGGTACTGTGAAAACTGTGTTGGGAAACTCCATTTTTTTAACAGTGAGGTGCAAAATGCCTGCAATAGTTTCCCTGCATGACCCACGGGAGTCTTTCATGGCCTTACATTATTGCTGCTTCTGCTGAGACTTGTACAACAAGGAAGCTCACATACAGGCACGACACCCCCTGCTTGATGTCAAATGGAATAATGGTAGAACTGCCAGTCGTCCGGGTACCAGCCTTAGATGTTGACCCTCCGATCTCAAGGAATGGAATGCTGCTGGCCTGGGAACCATACAGAATGGACTCAAGGGGAGGCACCCATTAGCCTTCTACCCAGTTCCCTCCTGTCTCACCTGGCTTCAGGGGCTGTTTGATGCTGAACAGGCACAACACACACCTAAGCACCTTCATTCTGTGCCAGTGGGCAGAACAGTAATGAACAACTGTGGTGCCTGGGGTTTTCCCTTCCCATTGATTAAGCGTGGGTCATGTGAGATTGCCACATGTGGGGAAGATGCCCTAGATACAGCTTTGCCAGTGAATCTCAAGGCCACCTGGGAATGGGTAGAAAAAGTTATTCTGGTTTTAAAGTTACCTCAGGCACCAAAAGCCAACTTCCTCTACCTCTTGCCCTGAGGTTTATCTCTCTCCACCTGGAGACACATAGCAATTTAGTCCTGAGATTTGGCAACCTTTGAGGGAGAGGGGAAAGAAACAGGACAGACCAAACACTTGGCTAGAACTTCTAGGCAGGAATCCTGTGTTAAACGGAGTCCCAGGAGGAAGATGGTGAATCCGGATTGCAGGAGCAGACAGCTATCTTTAACATGTAGATTTCACATTCCTACCAAATAATCAGGAATACCATCATTTGAATGATCTTGACCTCAGTTTCCAGTAAGCCTAGTTTCCACTGACTGAAGGATCTTTTTTAGTCCCTCCACATCGCATTATCCTTTCCATTTCTTGACTGTGTTGTCCATTTTGGTGAACGACTGGCTCAAGGGACAGAACATCTTCTCTATAATTTCAATTTCTTCTTTATTCTGACAAAAGTTAAGCAGTCCTTTTGTATCTGTTATTTTTGAGTTCATAGCGCTCAACTTTAACCTTGCTTCTGCACTATCTTCTTTAACCATTGCTGTTTGATAACGATTAAAACTATTGCTATTTTCTGCCGATGATATAGTGTTATCGGCACAATTCTCTGAACAATATTAAAAGGCAGCCCTCATAAACACTGGCTTATGTCCCAAGAAATGCAACCACATTTCAATTTGTGCATCTGGTCTGTCCTGCTCCCCATTCCCCATTTAGCTCCTTCTGTTTCCTAAACAGCTTTGATAAGGGACAGGGAACTTCCTAGGATAAAGCAGGACATATTAGTGTAGCATAGGGAACTGATGTTCAGGGAGGCTGGCAGAAAATTACACCTTTTTCCCTTCCATGGGAAGAGGCATCTTCCACTCTTGCATGAGAAACTTTGCACCCTGAGCCAAAGGAAATGTCAAAGCCAATCAATCACCCACCCACCCCTAGATTTCACTAAAAAATACCTCCCCCTCCACATACCAAGTAAGTCAGAAAGTCAAGAATGATGTTTAGTGTGACTGTGTATTTCTTCTGGAGGAAATGTTACCATGTGATGACAGATCAAAGCGTTTTAGTCTTCTAAACCAAGGTTAGTCATACTTTTTGTTTGTTTTACAGTGCCTTAATTCTATGATGTTTTGTTCTATTTGGGGCATGTAATCCATGGCAGATCAGAATTCATAACACACTCAAATATATATATATAACGCACACATACACACCCTCGCACGCCAGGCTGAAATGATTGTAGGGACCTGAACAAAGGAAGCAAGCTGAAGACTACATGGGTCATCTCAATGCATGTCCCACACAAGACCCCAATTACACACAGAATGTGTTTATCTCAAATATGTATAGCCAGAGTTGCATAATGTATCACCATAAATTAAAAGCATACCAAAATATTCAACTATGAACCCAGGTATTCGATCCTAGTCTGCATCCATTTCTGACAAACAGCAGATGTTTGCAGCTGAGGCGAAGGGCAAGGGAAGAATATTACAATGACATTCACAGTTTAATTGGAATTCCAGTGAAGGAGACAAAATGGATTGGTAGCGCTCAAGAGAAATTAAATGGGAGAACGTTATTTGAGTTGCCTTACCTACTGTTGCTCTTTCTGAACCATGGGAAGTCCTACAGATTTCTGAGAGGCTTATGAATTTACTGAACGGTTGATGTTATGTGCTCATGGCCACACATCTAAATATGTGTGGGTTGTTTCAAACAAATTTTCTGTGGATTGAATGTCATTGATCACCAAAACAGTTCAACTAGAGGTGAACACAGTTTGGGGATGCTTGTAACAGGTTCCCGGGAAACGATCAGAATTTGGAGAGACCCAGAGGGTCATGTTGAAGGAGAAGGGGGAGAAATATTATTTCTAAAGCCGACAAATATTGCCAAAATGGAAATTAAATTCATGAGAATTGAGGCACTTGAAACCCTTGCCAAATTCTCACTATCACTTCCAGCGCCTTGTTCTATTATGTGTCATCAAGACCCTTTCAACTTACAGCAACCCTAATAGGGTGTTTGATGTATGTGAGATGCTTAATAATAATAGGATTTTTAGAGGTCATTAATTGATATGTGCCTTATAGTGATCCTAATAGGGCTTTCAAGGTAAGTCAGATATTTAAGGAGTGGTTTTACCAGCTCCGCTCCTGGCCCTGTGAATTTCTATGGCCAAATGGAAATTCAGTCTTAGGTCTCCTGACTGTATCCACTACATCACAATGGATAGCCATTAATTTATAGGGTTGCCATAAATCAGAAGATAGCACACAAGTACTGTGGGGCTCAGATGTATATCTGTAACCATATACTTTTTAAAAGTAACTTTCCAACCTGTGGGAAGCTGTAGGTCCTCATTAATTTCGGTTCTATTTCTCACTGCCCCAGCGTTGAAATCCTTCTGTGTGGTTCTGTTCCTCTCCCCCAGTTCAGTTTTGCACAAGATCAAATAGATCATGTTCTATTTATGGTCCTGTTTAAGAGACTCATTTTGTGCAAAGCATTTGGCGCTGTAGTTTTAGAAGATTAATGTTTGTGTTTCACTCCTCAGCACTGATGATATCTTCTCTAAGCTGGTTTGCCCTAGGCTGCAATCTTGTGAGCACTTGCCTGGAAGGAAGTCCTACTGAATGAAGCAGAGCTTGCTTCTGTGTAAACAGGCATAGCCGCCCACTGTTGGTTTTCCTCTTTCTGTGTAATGGGTTGTTGCTCTGGGTCAATGCTCTCGTTTGCGCTACATGTCAGTGGCAGCTTCGCCCACCTTCCTAGCCACTCTACGTCTCCCAAATGGTATCAGCCGCCGCCACCGGTTTGGGACAGAAATTGAGGGAAAAGGACACAGTAATTCAGAGGTATGAAATCAAGCTGGTTTATATAATGCATCAGAAAGGGAAAGAGGCTGGTGGGGAAAATAAGTACCGATGAGGACTTGGGTTTCAAATATTTGAAAGCAATCAAAATGTTAAGGTGATGAATGAGATTAGAAAACCCGGAAAGTTTGTTCGTGGCTGATTGAAAGTCAATTTTTTTAAAAAAAGAACTATTTATCTTCCGATTTTTGAAACTGAAAATGATCATGGGGACCCTCCAGAGGCTTTTCAATGAGAAAAATGTAATACAGGGCGATAGCTTTTCAGACTGCTGTCCCATATTGAGAAGGTCAGAGTGTAGAAGAGATCAACAGGAGCCCTCCGATCCCAGGAACGGTCATGCTTGTCAGCAAATTATACTCTCACTCCCTTAGTGGTGATATAATTTCTATACTGGACAAAAGACTGACATTTGGGAGGACACCTAGGTGCAAAGCTGCTTCACTGGCCAGCAAATACGTCAATATTTGTTTATTTATTAAAATTAAGAGAAGCATGATTGTCAGGATTTTGCTGGGGGATATTGTTTATTAAAATCAACTACATTTCCATACCACAAAGACTGTAATGTTCATATGTTTTAAAAGGTAACATTCAGACAGTTGGAGAAAGTATTTATGCCCATTTGTTTCATTTTGCAATGTATTAATTAAGGAATAATTTCAAGGACGTTATAAAGCACTCTGAGGAAGATGATGCAGCAGGGATTTGGGAAAGAAGGGGTTATCGAAAAGAAGTGTACAGATCATTGAACGACTCTTCCTGCTGCATGCCTATTAACTGTGATTTAGGGAAGGCTATCAAGCTCATTATTAAAATTTTGGTGGAAGAAGTCATTTCTTTGGCATATATTAACAGTAAAGGATACTACTCAATATTTAAAGATGAGAATTTGCCTAAGACAATATTTGCTTAGAGAATAAGCCAGGGTTCCCAGCCTGAGCCAAGACTTTTTATGGCCTGAGTCGAAGAAGGGGATGGTGCCCTATTTTTATTTATTTTTATTTATTATTGGATTTTTATCCAGCCCTTCTAGACAGGAGTCTACACAGGGCGTCTCACAATATGTTGTAGTAGTAGGCATCCTTCAGTCTCGAAAGACTATGGTGATGTGCTCTGTATGGAGGACTTGGAACAGCGTCTAGTGTGGCTGAGGAGGCCAATTCGAGAGTGACAATCCCTTCCACACTGAAGACAAATCCAATCTGTCCCCTGTCCAGCTCCCTGGTTTTGCTGCTTTTGTGACTTCCTCTTTGCCTCCGCCTGCTAGCAACTTAAAACAACAATTAAAATCTACAATAATGCTATAATCAAGAAGGGTTAAGATAAATAGCAAAACCTAGAAAAGTAAAAAGTCAGGTATTGGTAGGAGGGAAGCCTTGTCTAAAGAGCCAAGTTTTTAATTGGCTCTTGAAAACATACTTTCATACGGTCATACCTTGTATAAAAGCTAGTTGGAATGGCAGCTAAATGTTTCTTCAAGGTTGGTGCTGAGAAGGCATCCTTTGGTATCAAGGCAATGAGGTAGCTTAGGGGGCTACAGGGCACTCTGTACAACATCCAGCTGTCTCCTCTAACACATCATGAACATATCTGCCACAAGAGATAATGGCCTCCCCGAGTCTAATTGTAAGGCCACCAGTGTGGAGACCCTAAGCAGAATGGCCATGCCATTCTTAAATACGTTTGTGTCAATGTTTTTAAAGATACTTCCGTTCAGTACAAACAGAAAACTAGCACTGTGTACAAACAGCCAGGCTAGATATGTTCTGCCTTCGTCAGGTTAGGATGGCCCCTGGAAATGGACAAAAAGTTTCATCTCGTGGTCATTTTAAAATGAAGTTACATTATTGATTACTTCCTGGCAATGAGGTGAACACTGTTGTTAGAGCTGCTCCAACGGCATAGCTAATTTCTTGCTTTTTTTGTGTGTGTTTTTATTATGTACTGTATTACTGTTTTGAGTAGACCCGGCAAATTCTGAAATACTCTCTGGAGCCCTCTAATGGCCAATTCTGATTTTGCTCCTTGGAAAATACAAAAAGAAAAGCTGAAGGATATTCCGCTTGCCATTTAGGCTCAACAAAAGACTTGCACAAAAACCTGCAACATTCCTGTCAGAGCCTTGTAAAAAAACCTTTAAATGCCCTTAGAAAGAAACAGTTGGACAGTTGGACAGTGTCGTTGAAGTGACCAACATGAATTTGACCCAACTCCGGGAGGCAGTGGAAGACAGGAAGGCCTGGCGTGCTCTGGTCCATGGGGTCACGAAGAGTCGGACACGACTAAATGACTAAACAAGAACAACAACAGAAAGAAACATTTTAAAAAGCAAGGTGTTACTTATGACTAAAAATAATATTGTAACTACTATTTATATCATGTGTGTTAACTCTATTAACATGACTATAAGTTGGTTCTGACTTGTGCTGTTTAGTCAGAACCAGCTTATATTCACCCTAATAGGGTTTCCAAGGTAAGTGAGACATTTAAGGAGGGGTTTACCAGTTCCACTCCCCTAGTGATTGTCAGAACCACTTCTCCCTAAAAAGATAGCATCTTGGGCGAGGAGTCTCTGTAGGCGTAAGCGACCACCACTTTGAGACAGGTCCTTTAGCCTCAGAAGTGCATCGTCCTTGCCCTATGGACCAGTTCGACCTGAAAATAGACCTCTTGCCTGCTTACTCAGAACAACAATCGCAGGAGAACATTCAGTGGTTTAATTCCAAACTATACTGAAAACTTAACAGACTCCATCTTTGTATGATTACAAGTCCCATATGCTTTTTAATTCCTTACTGTGGCCAAATGGGGATTTGCGCCCTGGTCTCCAGAGGCTTAGCCCATCACTATATCCACTACACCATGCATCATCCAAAAATAACTAGTTACAGGTAAAAGTGTTACTTATAACTAGTCATATCTAAGTTCTGGGCAGAGCATGTCATGCAGCTAGACATGCCACCATGTAAGGTATTCTCCATTTTTTTGTGGCTATTCTGAATATGCTACTGTTCTGTCTGCAGGGTGATCTTGGTTTTATTATTGGTTCTCCTTCTGCTGGACTCTTGAGATCTAACAGACCTTTTTTCCCCTCATGCTTCCCAGCATTTATATGATGATCTGGTTTGTCAAAGAGGTTTAGAGCTCTTCAACTGAGGCATATTTCCATGGTAACCCAGGAAAAATTCCCAGAAAACTTTGCAGGACTTTATTACAGTGAAGACTGAAGGGTATCATTCAACTGCCTCTTAGGGTATTCCTTGGGCCTCCCGGCTTTAAAAGCAAGGAAACAACAAACCAATCAAACAAGAAGCCAAAAGAGAGAGAAAGAACTTACACTGTTCGGCAGGATACAAGTATAAGAAGGTGAACTATTTGAAGTAAAGCGTATATCTTCAGGCCATTCACATAGCTTCATAGAAAAATCTCGAAATATGACTTCCTGCCATAGTGACCCGCACACCTCTCAAGTGGAGGGGAAGCCTTCAGAGGATAAGAAAATAATTTTCCTATCCTCTCCAGCTTGATTTATCTCACACAGTTGGTCAACATCAAAACAATTGCCTGACTGATTTTTTTTTTCAAACAAGAGAGCATCTATGCTCCAAATGCCCATTGTGAGGGGGAGGGGAAAAACCATTAATGGAACAGCTGGGTGGGTGGCCGCGGCAGCATCAGAAGCTATAATAAAACTTTTACAGGGCTAGTGAGAGCTTTTCAAAATGGGTTTTCTGCATTTCAGCCCAGTGCTCAAGTCTATCAAGATCTTTTTTTTAAATTTTGCTCCTGTCTTTTAAGGTATTTGCTCTTCCTCCCAATTTTGTGTCATCTGCAAATTTGGTAAGTATTCCCTGAACCCCCTCATCCAAGTCATTACCAAAAATGTTCGTACCTACAGGTACACACCCAGGACTGAACTTTGTGTTACCTCACTTATTACCTCCTCTCAGTTTAAGAAGTAGCCATTGATGGGCACTCTCTGAGTATGATTCTGTAACCACTTGTGCTTGTGCTATCCAGCCCATACCTAGTTAGCTTGCTAGTCAGAATATCAGGGGGCACTTTGTCAAAGGCTTTGCCAAAGTCAAGATATATTATGTCTACAGCATTCCCACCATCTACCAAGGAGGTTACTAAATCAAAAAGCAAGATATAGCTCTAATTATACTCAAATCACTGAATTCATATCATACACTCACCCATATATTCATGGAGAATTACAGGAGCTGTAACAAATTAAGGAATTAAATTTGTACATATATAAAATGTATTGGTCCAAAAGAGAGAGGAAGAGAGAGAATATTTCCTGGACTGGTGACTTGGAAGTGTCCTCCTGACTTCAGTGTGGCTTACTCTTGAGGAGACCTAAATAATTGAAGAACTGAAGTATTAATAATAATTATTCCTCATAAGAGTTAATGGTGGATTGTTGTCTAGAGAGACCACTCTTTAGCCATTGTGATGTAGTCATTAGAGTGTTAGATTTCTGACTTGAAAGATCAAGGTTCACCCACTAAAGTATTTTAAGCTAGTTACTGCCTTTCAAAGTGACCCACCTCACAGGGCTCTTGTGAGGGTAAAGTGAAGAGCAGGAAGGAGACTCTGTAAACTGCCTTCAGCTTATTTGAGGAAATAGAGGATACAAATGTAAGAACAACAATGAAAACATAATAGCACCCAAGTAGATTCATGTATTACTTAAAATATAGAACCATAGAATCATTGAGTTGGAAGGAGTCTATAAGGCCATCGAGTCCAATCCCCTGCTCAAGGCAGGAATCCTTATTGATTTAAGGAGCAATCTGCTAACCAAAGCATCTGCAGAAAGGGAATAGTAACCCACTTCTGAGTACCTTGAATACCCTGAAAAGGGTCACACTATGATGCAGGATGGCATTTAATGAGGACGATATTGCACTTATTTCCTAGCATTGCTGGTGTGTAGGTGTGGATGAGAGGGTCAAGACTAAACATTAGAAATCAAGGCCTAAAATCAACTGTTTTATCTGTGATAGCCTGCTTGTCCAAATATAGCACTGAAGGTTCATTTTCTAAAATTTGGAGTGGCTAGAGAACAAGATGTGAGTAACCCTTAAGATTTGGCCAATTGCTAAAACGCTATCTTTGCAAATTGGTTCTGCCTGCATATATAATCCATTGCGACTAGTTTAAGGCCTACAGCTATAACATGAGGAATTGTTTCTTTAGCTTCATACATGCCCTGCATATATCACATCTTGCATCATAATTAGTTTCTGATATTATTATTATTATTATTATTATTATTATTATTATTATTATTATTATTATTATTATTATTATTATTATTATTATTATTATTATTATTATTAAAAAACACCAGGCACAGTCAAAATTATAAAAACATTGACTGGTACTATATAATAGATACAAGTTTTAACCAAAAACCTAAATATCTGTTACATATTGAAGCACTATGTATGCTGTTCCTAATACTGCTATTTTCTATAGCTCTGGTGGTGTTATTTCTGAGATCTGCAACTGCTTATAGTACTGTGTGAAATTTCTTTATATTATTCCCAAAGCCCCAATGACTACGGGGACCACTGAAGTGTGCTTCTTCCCGAGGCAAGATGTTTCGATTGCCAGATCTCTGTACTTAGTTAGTTTTTCTAATTCTTTATTTTCAACTCTGGCACCCCCTGGAATTGCAATGTCAATGATCCAGATATTTCTTCATTCTATTACTACTATGCCTGGTGTGTTATTTTCAAGGTGTCTATCAGATTGGATCCAGAAATCCCACAAGATCTTGACTTCCTCATTTTCTGACACCTTCTCTACCTGATGTTCCCACAGGTTTTTAGAGGCTGGCAAGTTATATTTTTTGCATAGTGCACTAATTTTGTCACTCTAGCATGTCTAATTTTGTAATCTGTTTGTGCAATCTTTGGACATTCACAGAGGAGGTGTGACACCGTTTCATCTTTTTCTTGGCAGAGTTGACATTTGCTTATTAGCACTAATTCCTTGGATCTTAGCTTTCATCACATTGGTTTGGAGTGCTTGTTCTTGTGCAGCAAAAGTCAAGTCTTTGGTTTTTTTCTTAAAGGTTTCCAGTTTTAGCCATGCCCATGTTGAATTATGATCTTATTTTCCATCAGTATTTCTCAGGTGATGTCCATGTAGTGGTTTATTTTTCCAGCTGTCTAATTTATTTTCAAATTGTTGTTTCTTATATTGAACCTTTGTTTCTGTTGTTTTCAAAATATTCTCCATTTTCACTCCTTTCACTAATTTTTCTCTGCTCCTCCGAGAAGATAATACTTTTTAAGCAGATAAGTGATGAATGTCTGGGACGAAGAAACACGTAAAAGCCAAGGCAGAATTTGGAATGGAGTTGAGGTCTGACGGTGCTGAAGTAACCGAGAGTGGAAGTACTTCAGAGGATGAGGGGCAGACTGTAACAGCAAATTCCATGATGCAGCAGGCAAGTGGAATAATGTGTACAAAACTAAACGACACTAATTACATGTCCTGGTCTTTTAAGATGGAGATGTACTTGAGGAGAGTGTCACTGTGACAGTATATTGAAAATCCTCCTGATGATAATGATGATGAGGGACATGCAAACAATGATAAAGTGAGAGCCACGATAATATTGTGCTTGGAAGATTTGCAACTGACTTAGGTGAGGAATCTGAAAACAAGCCAGGAGTGTTGGCAGGCACTCAGGAATGACTATGAATGAGATACAGGCGGGTCCAAAATGGATGTGGCACATAAGCTATATTGCAGGTGTTTAATACCTGGAGAAGATGTCTCTAACCATATTAAAGAGATGTTGGATTTATTTCTCCAGCTGCAGGAGCAAGGGATGGAGTTTGACCAGTCGCTCCAGTGTTTTGTGATTCTAACAGCCTAGATGACAGCTGAGATAATCTGGTGATAAGCTTGGAGAACATGCCAGAGAAAAACCTGACAGTACAATATTTGTCCAGGGGACTTGTGGAGGAGGACCAGAGGTGATGTGATAAGGTGGTGGAGAAGGTCATTTATCAGAGTAAACTGAGAGGGTCCATGGATGATGACTTCATAGCCAGCCAAGAATAAGTTTTAGCTGTTAAATGTTATAATTGCGGACATACTGGACATATTTGAAAATGAGGAAGAACAAAGTGGGGCATATAAAGAAGGAAATGAAGCTGTAGGAGGAGAACATGAGACATGTAGTGATCCTGAGGAAATTGTTCCAAGACGCTCATAGAGGTCTAATTTTGGTGTTCCACCTGAGAGGTTTATAGCATCATATGTAAACATGGTAATGTCTGAACCTAAAAGTTATGAGTAGATGTTAAAAATGCCTCATGTCCAACAAGAAAAAAATGGTTGGTGGCAGATGGGTTCACAAGTTGAAGACATTACCAGATAGTACCCAGCAATATAAGGGTGAATCAAAGTTTTACATTGCAGCCAAAGTAAACATTTTAAGTCAAAGTGCTGCAAAACCCTTGCAAAAGCACTGGAATGGTGTCAAAGGAGTGCTGAGATATTTAAAGGGAACCATAGATTGCAAGTTGAAGTTAAATGCATCTAACAATCTGAAATTAGAGTGCTATGCAGATTCAGATTGGGGTCCATGTGAAAAATATAGAAAGTCAATTTCTGGAATGACTATCACTCTAAGTGAAGCTTTAATAGGCTGGAAGTCTAGAAAGCAAGGTTTAGTTGCCACATGCACAGCGGAAGCTGAGTGTGCTTCATTAAGTGACTTATGTGGAGAAGTCACATGGTTTGTGCAGTTACTGAAAGATGTAAACATGCAAATGGATTTACCTGTCACAATGCATAGTGACAGAACCACTTGCATTCAGTTGGCAACTGAGAGTCAAATGAAGAGCAGAAGCAAGCATATTTGCATAAAGTATTGCAATGTAAAGAGTGTTGTGGATCAGAAGCCGATAGATTTACAATATTGTCCAAGTGAAAATAATATTGCAGACATTTTCACAAAGCCACTGCCCATGCAGAAGCATGCTCATCTATGCAGTAAGCTTGGTCTATACAACAATTAATTTTAAGGAGGGGTGTTGAGATTTTGATATGAAAATGTATTAAATATTAAATGTTGTATAGTTAAATGTAAAATGGCTGATTTTACCTGTCCCGTGCATAGACTGTATTCAGGTGTGGTATCAAGGATTAAGACTTAATGTTGTACAGCTGTGTACAAAATGAAACCTGGTGTAACAGAAAATAAAGTAATGTATTTTCTGATTGGTCATAGAACTGTACGTAAGTCATGTGTAAGATGAATGTCTCTATCTGCTGTAAGTCAGATCACTTTCTCCTATGCTGTGTGTTGCTTCATGTCATGTTATGCTGCCAGAGGAATGTCTGTTCTCTATGTATACAGTGGTGCCCCGCATAGCGACGTTAATCCGTTCTGGATTAATCGTCGCTATGCAGAAACATCACTAAACGGAATGGAAAAAGCCATAGGAACGCTCCCAAACTCACCGTTCAGCAAAGTTCCTCCATAGCGCCACCATTTTCGCGCCCTCGGTAAGCGAGGGCAGGGCGCGAAAACACTTGCTGTGGCCATTTTGGGCACCCAGCAGCCATTTTGGAACCACCGATCAGCTGTTTAAAAACCATCGCAATGCGAAGATCGGTAAGCGAAACACTTACCGATCATCGCAATGCGATGTTTTGCCTATTCAGAACATCGCAATGCGATCGCATTAGCGATCTAAAAAAATAGATCACTATGCGGATTCGTCGTTAAACGGTGCGCTCTTTAAGCGAGGCACCACTGTATATGTAAATAGACTAAGTTGTTGGTTTTACTCTCTCAGTGTCATAGTGTCATAAGTATCTCTGCTAAACAATATCTCCTTATTCTGCTGATGTTATGAGAAATAACATTATAATCAAAATTCTCAACAGCATGTTCATTAGTTTCCATGTTTTTCAATCCAATTCTTCTAATTCATTTTGACTCCAATCTATTATTCCACCTGGGTATCTAATTACTAGAACAGCCCATGTGCTTATGGCTTTGATTGTATTTCCCCCATTTAATTTTGATATTAAGATTTTCCGAAGCCTTTTTATATATTCCCTTTCTGTCAGTTCTTTAACTTTTTGGGGCACAATGTTATCTGCTTCTAGTATTCCAAGGGATTTATAATTTTCATCACTTGAGAGTGATTTTATAATATTGCCATTTTTAACTCAGGTCCATCTAGATTTTGGATCTTGCCACAGTGTATAGACAGAGCTGCACATTTGTCAATTCCAAATTTCATTCGGATATCTTCACTAAATATTTGCACTGTGTTTAGCAGTGATTCTATCTCCGTGGAAGTTTTAGCATATAGTTTTAGGTCATCAGTGTATAAGAGATGAATGATTTTTCCTGCTTGTTTTGAAATATGGTAGCCCAGTTCCGTTTTATTTAAGGTTATTGACATGGGAATTAGTGAGATGTTAAACAGAAGTGGTGCCAACGAATCCCCCTGAAATATTCCTCTTTTGTTGCTAACTTCCCCAATTTCTTCACTATGGGCCATTAAGATGGTTTTCCATTTCTCCATGAGGAGCTTCTGAATGTTTTTACTAATCCCAAACATTTTTAGGCAGATGTTAATCCAGATGTGTGGCAATGAGTCAAATGCCTTTTTATAGTCTATGCAGGCCATGTTAAGGTTTGTTTTTCATCTTTTTGCATTTTTCAGTATCATTTTATCAAAAAGCAGCTGATATTTTGTGCCTCTTGACTTTTTAAAGTTCCATTTCTGTTCAGTTGGATATAGGGAGTTTTCGGTTAAGTATTTATATATAGATCTTGCAAATACTGCTGTGAGGAGCTTGACCATTTAGGTTAGGGAAGTTGCAGCTGCCATCTTTGAAAAGGGCAGCCTGGATTCCCTTAAGACAGGCTAAAGGTGGTGGTGCAGCAGTGGGGGTTGGCAACAGGGGGGGTGGCAGCGAGGGGTGGGGGTGGCGTGTGTTCTTTTAGTAATCCCCTCCCCCCACAAATTGATGAATAAATTCAGTATTCGTTGGTTCATGGGGGCAACTTTGTGCTTCGTGAGTCATCAGCTTTTGACAACTCGCAAAGCAGGACTCACCAAAATGGTGAGTCATCCCCATCTCTACTCACGAGTCACAGTGCTGGTGCTCCAGTCCATGCCTTGCTCCAAAAATCTCTGGCTTTCTCCCTATTGCTGTCCCTTTCTTTTGGCTCTTGGCATGCCAGCCCTGCACACAGGCAACACACCTGCAAACAAGCCCTGTGGCACAGTGGTTAAACTGCAGCACTTCAGTCAAGCGTCTTCTCATGACCTCAGTTTAATTCTGATGGATTCAGAGAGCTGGCTCAAGGTTGACTCCACCTCCTATCCTTCCAACGTTGATAAAAGGAGTACCCAAGACACTGAGGAGCAAAGTATTCCTTGCATAATTATATTGTATACCACCCAGAGAGTGCTTTAGCACTGTGGGGCAGTATAAAAGTCAAAGAATAGTAACAACAACAAGTGTATTTGTGTACCTGAGGCCATAAGCACCGGTGCTGGGACAGAGTAGATGCAGGTGGTTGCCCAGACTTTAAAGACTCCTCACACAGAAGTTAGCATAGAGGTTTGTTTCCTTAAGTACAGGCCCAAAAAGCCGAGTGGTTCCTGAGACTTTAGCCAGTGTCCTCAGACTTTGTAATTCTAACACTGACTTTCTCACAACTTATTTCTATTCTTTGTGCTTTAAGGCTTTCTCAAAACTTTCAGGAACATTCAATCAGTATCAAACTATGGCTCAAATGTTAAGCATTTTTTCAGATTTCCTTGAGTACTTGGTGCAAGCAGGGGATCCTACCTGTGCCTCACCTTAGAAAGTTGGCACTTCTTAAAACATTTTCCAGAACCCCTGTCCCAGGAGGAGAATTAAGAAAGCAGCTACCTGCATTGACAACAAGTAAACACTCGTATCGTTTCCAGACAACTGGTGATTTGAAAATTGCTGTACACAGCAAAATGTGAAAATTAAGGTTCCCCCTGCTTCACCCTCCCCCCTGAACCTCTGTGAATATTGCATTTAGCTCTGACATGACATATTTTCTGAAGTGTGGCAATTCAACCAACGGCTCAAGACATCTCTGGGAGCAGCTTGTGGCTGTCATACTTATCACATTTCATTATAGCTGTTGGAATATTCCAAGCGTGTTATTATGGTATAATAAAAGGGGCCCTCTTCCTCTCTTTGTGATTTGCAGATCTAAGAGTGATACCATATGTCAGTCATTTCGCGGGAGATATCTGGGGAACAGGGTTGTGCGAAATACTTAATTATAGAGCGTACGGATAGCTCTCCCCCTTCCTCTTTCCTTGAAATGTAGAAGAAAAAGCCCGTTTAATATCAATGAGTCTCACACTAAAGGATTTCATGGGTAATGTTAATTCAAAATATAATTTTCATTACTAGATCTTTCCTCCTCTAAAGAACCTACTTGCATTAATGTAGAACATTGTCGGTGGTGTAGCCGGAGGGGGAGGTTACTGGACCTATTTCTTTTTATTTACCAGTACAGCTGGCATAGAGTTCTGATCTAGAAGTTCACTCACATGGAAAAGTTCAAAGGGCCCTATGTTGTCCACTGGCGCTGTGATACCAAAGGTCACCATTCAGCCACCACGTTTTAAGCATCCTTGGCATATCTCTGGCCTTGTCCCATCTTGGGTACAGGCTACCCCACAGACCATCCCCGTGTATGTTCCCCTTTCCACTGAACTCCAAGGATGTCAGCCAGTCTTTGAGCCTCAGTTCCAAGGTCATGGTGCGAGTCCCTATTAGAAACAAGCTTTTTCCCCAGAAAAAAAAAGGAGGGGTGGGTTGAGTCTGAGTCATTGGGAAAAAAGAAACCCACCATTGCGACTTAACTTCAACTTTACAGCAAGTCCCACAACTTGAGTCCCCTACCCTGCTGAATTCTCAGGCCAGAATCTTTTGAGTTATATTTGCTGGTACAACTAACTTGGTTAACTTTTAGTAGGAATTTCCCCCATACCTTTGAAGGGAAGTTGCCACCAGTTAAGAAGCTGGGGGCTGGTTTTCCTTGTCGCACAAGACTTCCCAACTGGTGGCAATGGCTACTGATGGTTACGCTGAGGGAGTAACTTTGGCATATGTATGCAATAAGGATTCTAGCCTCGACCCCTTCACAGACTATGTGGGAAGGGGGAGAGAAAAGGAGAGGATGCAGGTGAGTGAATAAGTCAATTGCCCAGATTTGAAAGCAGGCCCAGACGGAAGCCACAAGTAGTAAGAACATTTCTTATTAGGGACCAAGGTATATTTTGCTGCTTTTTATTTGGGTGAATGTCATAGTCAGTGCTTGCCGGCCCACCTGGGTGTGCCTTTGTGCATCCCTTCCTCTGGGTCGAGGAATACTTATTTACTTCTGCCCCTCATGTTCTCTGTCACCTTAGTTCCACCCACTGCTTTCCACCCCACCAATCAGAATGGGCACCAGCAAACCCAGTTCATATTGAATGGAAATGCCAAAATATACTAATGCAGACTAATCTCGCTTAGGCCAATAGAGAATCTAAGACCTGTTTTGGGTTGCCAGACCAGCGCCATCCCATCCCCTCAGATTTCAGGACCAAAATCTGAAATGGGGTGTGGGGGGTGTGTGGAGGGGCATCCTTGTGACATCACAGCAGTAAGGCAGGCCAACGGGTTGTAGAATGCAACATGGGGATAAAAGGGCAGGAAAACCTGGTCATCCAGGTCCTACTGGGACTCAAAGAAGAAAGAACATCTCTGGTATCCAGGCAGGTGGAAAAAGGCACTCAGAGGTGCAACAGTTATTGCCATTCTTTCCAATGCTCTCCTCTTTCATACCTTACCTAGAGCACATATGACACATAAGAAGGTTTTCTTAGCCTTGCACAGATGCTGGAGCTTCCAGAAGGCTCACCACCAAAGCCTGCTGGGAGCATTTGTTTTCGATCAGGCACTTCACTTCTACTGTCAAGGTTTGTGTGACAAAAAAGTTCTCACACGTCATGACTAGAGATGGAGCTATTCATATACGAATACGAATATCCCCACGAACCCGGAGCTCCACTCTCTTCCTGCTCAGCTAGCCACTCCAGGCAGGGGGCAGGAGGGCGAGTCTTGTACGGCTGTTGAGTGGCCAGTCGAGCAGGAAGAGAGCAGAGCTTGGGGCACCATTGGAAGGGCAAGCGGGACTGGCACTGCAGCAGGACATGTGAGTGGACAGTCTCACCCTATAAGGTCCAGCTACGTGGAGATATTTGTATACTAATACAGTGGTGCCTCGCTTGATGACGTTAATTCATTCCAGCGAAATCGCTGTAGAGCGAAAACGCCGTAAAGCGAAATAAAAAAGTCAATTGAAACGCATTGAAAACCATTCAGTGCTGAATAATGGGCTGAATAACTCACCGTCCAGCAAAGAGCCATTTTGAGCATCCGGCAGCCATTTTGAAAACCCAGAGATCAGCTGTTTTGATTGTTTTAATGCGAAGAATCAGTTCCCGAAGCAGGGAACCAATTGTCGCAAAGCGACAAAACCCCATTAAAATATTGTTTTGTGAGTGCAATTGCGATTGCAAAAACATCGTCGTGAAGCAGATTTGTCATTATATGGGGTAATCGTTAAGCAGGGCACGACTGTACGAATATCCCCATCTCTAGCCACAACTCTGCCACAACTCCCTCTGTTCTTCCAAACATCTGGATAGTCCCAAGCCCATTCACCCGCTGGCTGTCTCTTCAGTTCCATCCTCTCACTCCTGGTTGTTTGGTGTACTGGCCTTAATGTGAACACAACACATGGGCGCTCTTGGTTGAAAGCCACTGCACTTTCTCCTTCTCCAGCACCTGCTGTCTCTGAGATTGGTCTCTCCATGTGCAGAGATGGACACACAGAACAAGATTCCTGTTCTCTGTTTCTTGGGGAGAATGCCACCCCAGTTCCATATATATCTTAGATTTTAGAACATCAGAGCTGGAAGGGACCCTACAGATCATTGAGTCCTTAAGGAGGCACAAGGAGAAACTGAAAAAGGAGAAACATCTGCAGCCAGATACCTACATCACTGGGCTATCCTGAGCTATATGAGCCTTAATTCTTCATCAGCCCATAATAGAAAGGAGTTATATAGATATAGTATTCAGAAATAGCAGTTTTTAAATGAAAAAGAACCACTCATTAATTAGTGAGACATATTTACCTGTTATGATACACAGCTTGGGGAAGTTACTTTTGTCAACTACATTTCTGGAACCCCACAACCGTCGTGGCCAGTGGAGTTCAGAAAAATATTTTTTTCCTAAGCTCTGGTGATACATAAATCATCAAAGCAGGTTTCTTAGGAAGGGAACCTTGGTCCTTCCCAGCAAAGCAAGAGATTTAAGGACAACCTCTGCTTGCTAAGTTAAGAGAAATCTCTTCCACTGAGACAGGCTGAGACTCTTGGGATTAGATAATTCACAGAGAAAGAAATTCACCATGAATGGTCAACAGGTTTGGAGGACTCGGATTTGATTCTCACAGTGTTTTCGTAGGTATCTGTTTCAAATAATCTCTCTCTCTCTCCCTCTCCCTCCCTCCCTCCCTCCCTCCCTCCCTCCCTCTCTCTCTCTCTCTCTCTCTCTCTCTCTCTCTCTCTCTCTCTCTCTCTCTCTCTCTCTGTGTATGTATGATTTTGTCACAACAAGTTGGGACGTACCCTTTATAAGCAGCACTTATGAAAAAGAGATGGGAATCTGCTAGAGCATATCACCACACACATTTATTTGCTATTTATTATTTATTTATCATGTTTATATCCTACTGTGGATGTACAGTGAGTATCAAAACCAATTTGCATCTGAATGAGAGCACAGAGACAGGTATCCAGCACCATTTTTCCCTTTCGCAACATTCCAACCTGATCCTCATCCCGGTCCATGACGGCATTTGTGTATTTCCAGATATCTATGGAGGAAACCATTTCCTGCAAATGGCGACAACACGGACTGGTACAATCACTTTCAGGGATATGGTAGAAGGGAGGATTTTACACCTGTTTCCAGGGGCTCTTCTAGGAAATGTGCAAAAGCTAGTAGGATTTGCACTGCCACTAAGGAGATAAAGAAAAGGAAACACAGATCCGAGCTTGCCAATCCAAGTTCCTATAAGGAAACCCAAGCATTCGTTCAGTCTCACATTCTCACATGTACAAACACTCAGTCCTAGTAGCAACTAACTGAGCAAGATAAGAAAGAAAAATAGAACATTTGAGAATGCAAATCTTAGAAAGTACTGACAACACGCATTGTTCGCTTTGTCATGCACTTATACAACATGGAGTGGCTACAAGGAGATATACAGAGACGGTGACCTTAGTCTGACCGCCCTGATACCTCAGTGATTGGAGTATCCAGAAGAGCTTTACTGAGGGCTTCAAAGGTCACTCCTATTTTCTTTTGGTGTGAGTATTTCAATTCAAATTGCTGTCTATCTTTGTTTCACAGCTTTTTAACCCCCTAAATGCAGGATGGAACACAAAAGATCTACAGGGATGTTGTTCTGTCCCATGGGTGACCACCAGCTCTTTGCTCCACCCTATAGTCACCCTAGAACTATATACATGTCCTGATTTGGTCAGTTTCTGCACATTTCTCCGAAGACAATGCATGCCCCTTTCCTTCAGCACGCTGAGGATGGTCTTCTTCTTTCCCATCACAACAGCCTTCTGTGATAAATCAGGCTGAGAGAACAGGATTTGGCCCTCTTGTCACTCTGTAAGTTTCATGGCTAAGTGGGACTTGGAAATATGGTCTCCTGAGCCCTCATCCAACATTTCACAATGTATTGACTCTGATTCTGTGAGAGTGACTCTTGCAGAGACATACAGTAACTCAAGCAAATCCAACAAGATGGTGGCTGATAAACACACAATACTGAGCTGCTGCCCAGGGTTTGAAATAGGGACAGCGGATGTTCATGTTTCATGCCATTCACGGTGGTGTGAATGGGAATATTCAAGAGAGTGAAGGAGGGCAAACGCAAGCACAGGAAGAGAAAATGTTAGCCTACGTAACTCTCATGATTTGACATTCAGGTGTCTCTTACATTTATATTTACTTCCATTACCCAATGCAGAACTATAATAATATATTCCACTGGGGGTTTGTTTGATTTCCTCTGTGTTGGTATAAGAGGGAGTGCCTTTATTTGAATTAGCCAGAAAAGGAATTGTGGCCTATTATCTTGCCCTGTTATCTGAGCTAGGAATGTACAAGGAAGTTTCTTCTGCTAATGGCTGAGCAGCTCTTCAGATAAAGCTCTCCATTGGATTCCCTGCAGCCCTAATTAATCAGCTGTTAAAACAGTGGTTGATAAAGACGGGCTTGCTTAAAGTTCGAATTGCCTGCAAATGGAGATAATAGGTTAGTCCCCTTTGGCAGAGAGATATGAGGAACGTAGACTGATCTGTTATCAAAGAGAACATGACACTCCGGTGAGAAATCTCTTTTGCTAAAGAGCCTGGCAAAGGAAGACAGAAACAAAACAAAAAAAGTGCCTCATTTTATTTTCAATAACGCAAGAAAAGTCAATCCTCTATTTTTGTTACAGGTGCAAACCAGAGGATAATTGTTACATGACACAGTTGTCCAGTGATGACTGAATTACTGGCAAGAGTTTTAAAAAAAGCTAAAACTTCAGGATGAATTCATGCATCCACCACATTTTCAGAATCCAAGATTTGCTAGATTTTGAACTCGCTTAGAAATTTGGTTCATGGAATTCTCCTTTATATACCATTGAGTTACCAGAATTGGGGGAAAACAACCAGTGTTCATGGTAACAGGGTGGGAGGTTCTGAGAGTTCCCCCCAAAATTAACTTTTCCAGGGTCCACACGATACTGTAGCTGCACTTATTTCCATATTTTCCACACCTCAGTGCACATAGTGCATTATTTTTCTACTTGTAAAATAAAAATCAAGCCATTATTTACCCCATAGCACTTTTATATTCTCTCCCAATATTTCACTGCAAAAGGACATAACTATCAGTGATGAAAGAAATCTGCCTTTTGATCTAACTGTGCCGTACTGACAAAATTGATAAGCTAGATAAGATGGAAAGGGAAAGAGATGACAGAAAAGACACATTAACAAATAGGATAACTTTTACTGAACATTATAATGGAAAGCTGCTGTATTCAAATACAAAATACTGCTTTACTCTATTATGAGAAAATGACATAACCTGAAGAGGGGTCAAAAAAAGAGAGCAAAAAACAAAAGCAGCAGGAATTTTGCTTCAGCTCTATAATCGGTGACTAATCATTTTGAAGGCTGAAACGTGAAGATTCAGTTCCATATGTTTGTTTTGATCCCTGGATTCAAAGTATCTGAGCATATAGGAAGACGTTTAAAAAGTGTTAAGCTATCTTAAAAAACAATGTGTTTATTCAGAACTAAGACTTCATATTTTGATGTCAAGTTTGACTTTTACAGATGGCCACTCAACCCAAAATGCACTGAGGTGTAGGTACAGCTAAGAGTATGAGAAGATTCCCCAGTTTTGATTAACTTTGTTCCTATGTCCTTTCATCCTGATATCCTGCAAGCAAAACCCTCGGCTTTTGTGTTTGGTACCTTCCAACTATGATTTATGGCTCGTCTTAGTTTTGTTTTTCAGAAACAAGCAACTTTGAAAACTATGCTTTGAAGATGGTTTGCCCCAAACAAACTTTAATCATCCTCATCCAGGCAGATTAAAAATAAAAAATAAAAAAAGCACTGTGTGTTTTCCGAGGTATTTTCTGACCTCATGAGAATTCCAAGTTATTGAGGATTAACAGACACAATAGATTTAGGGTGAGATTTAAGGGCAGGATAGTGTTAGGCTTAGTGGGTGATGTATTTCCAAACCCTTTTTCTAGTAGCTCCCTAGAATGAGGCCATAATATGTCACTTCTGCTTCTCAACTTCATGCTTTGTGGGGGAAAAAGTATGGGGTTTATTTATTCATTTTCTTCAAATACATTACATTAGCAGGGATTTTGTTCCTGAGCTTACATCATCGACGAGCTGGAACTTTGCTCGTAACACCTCCAGTGAAAAATATCAGAAAATATGTGCCTTGTACATTTATTGAGTATTAAAATGTCCTTCCAGCCTTGATTGAAGAGGACAAAAAGCTTTGTTAATGGAAAATAGTGTGTACGGAGTGGAACATGCAGCCCAGAAAAGATGAATGAAGGTATTTAAGGTGACGCAAAACTCTTGTTATTTTTTCAAAAAACAAACAAACAAACAAACAAACCCAAAAAAGGTTCTGAACTGCTTACATAACTCTAGAAGAGGAGCAGGGAGTGTTTGAGGGCAGGACAAGGCTAGGTTCATTGCAGAACCAATAAACCATGGTTTATTGTGATGCTGAAATGTATCTTCTGTCTCCATCCACTTCTAGTCAGATGTCATCAAAAGTTCAAAGGCAGAGTATGAGGCAACCCTTTATCTACCAGTCAATCAGAGATGCTCTACTTATAGGGGTTCTGTTTGGTTTGCCAGCACAGATATTGGTCAATAGGTCAATCTTCCTTGCATTCATCTGATGTCTCTCTCTCTCTCTCTCTCTCTCACACACACACACACACACACACACACTCACTCACACACACACACACACACACACACACGAGACAATAGAAAATGAGGGATTAGAAAAGAATGATGTGGAAGTTGGAAGCAGACCTGTCCAGGGCACATTAATTGCATCCATCTTTTTACCATGCAAATAAACAAACAAATACAACACATCACTAGTTTAGAGTTCACTCTTGCTCTTACAAGTAGTCTTGGCCATTGTGTGTACAAAAATAGCCTACGAACTCAACAATCATGGTCATTTCACATTTATGAAGTGGCAGAGCTTCTCTTACCAGCCAGGACCACAAAAGCCATTATAAGGCAATAAACACGGATACCCAATTCATAACTGTACAATTTGACTATGTCAGTATAGAACCGGGGATAGTTCGGTACAATCAAAAGAAGGGTGAGATATCTGAATTAGTCAAAGGAGTAGGGCAGTGGTTCCCAACCTTGGGTAACCCAGGTGTTCCTGAACTGCAATTCCTAGAAGCCTTCACCACCAGCTGTGCTGGCCAAGATTTCTGGAAACTGCAGTCCACAAACACCTGGGTTATCCAATGAGTAGAATACCAAATTCACCTGACTTTATTAAAGAAGAGCAAGTTACAGCTATGTCACAGTAACTGACTAGAAAATAATGACTTCAAACTAGAGATGGGAGTATTAGTATTCGTATATGAATATGAATATCCTAGCACAGGTGACGTTAACAAGGGTCCAGCCCCATGGGGCCAGACAATCCACTCACCGATCCACCACAGACGCAGATGGTGCGATTCTACCAATGGTTCTGCAGTGTGCAATCTGCTCGTCACTCTTCGACCTTGCAGTGAGGCTTGTCTTCCCGCCTTCTGCCAGGAGTGGTGAGAGGATTGCGTGCCGTCGAGCCATTCGTAGAATTGAGCCATCCCTGTCCGCTGTGGATCACTGAGTGGACCGTCTGGCCCCATGGGGCTGGACCCTTGTTAATGCCACTTGTGCGGGGATATTCGTATTCATATACGAATTCCCCCATCTCTACTTCAAACTTTTAGAAATAGGTCCTAACCAAGGCAGTATAATCACTTAGGAAGACAGTATGGAATTCTTAAGTAATATTTAGTTAGGGTTTTGGAATGGTCCCTGAAGCTTGCCCTGTTAGGGTCTCTATACGTCAGTTCTAACTTGCTGGCACAGAATCACAGCAAACAATATTTACAACAGAAGGAGCTGGTGATTTAAAATATATGAATGTGGAAGAAAGTAAAAGCAGATTGACCCATCCCAGATCTTGCATGCTTTTCTCTTCAAAGTCTGGGTTTTGAATCCCGATATTTTTAAACATGGCAGTGCCAAATTATAGTTGCCACCTTTTTTTTCTGAAAGGCTTCTCAACCTTAACACTGATGTACCAGCAAGTACAAGACAGTTTTCTCCATGCTTCTAATAGCTCGTTGTACTTATTGTATTCAATGGATGCAGATAGCCAGAGGAGGGTTTGGCTCATTATTAAATAATTTACAAAAAAAAAAAAATAGTGATTTTCTTCATATTCGGGTTGGAATGAACTTTTCACTCACAGTATAAATTTACCCAAATAAACAAATACTTGTTGAGCAATACTGGTTTCTGTCTATGTTTCATTCCCTCACATCTATTTGGAGCGGAAATCACCGCTGGCAGCCAGAAAGGCACACACCTGGTGGCTTAATTAGGAAACATTTTGTAGAGGTGAAGAACTTTTTTCATTAGTTTATTTTCATTCTAGATCCTACTTTTCTTCAAACAAACTCAAGATGAAGTTTTGACTTTGGGATTAAATTTCTTTACCGGCACAGCAGAAGTTCAGGGATTCACAGAACGGAATAGCTTCAGGTTTTCCAGATTAGTCCAACCCTTTTCTCATTAACTGGCACTTACAGTTGCAATAACTCACTGAGACATTAGTAGGAGAAAGAATCGAATCCATTTCTTTACTTACAGATCAACAGCAAACTGACAAACGCACTGATTTCAGCAACAGACTCCAGAAAGGAAAAAGCACTGACCAGAGGTGGGATTCTCTTTGAAGTCAGAGGTAGGAGGAAATGATTAGTTAGTGCTAGATTGATTGATAGTCACCCCAGCCCGGAAGGGTCCCTCCCAGCCAAACCTATTAAAGGCAGCATGCAAGGTTGCAACCCCCCCCCAAAAAAAACCCAACAGGCTCCTCCCTCGTTTATCCTCCTTACAACTACTATATGAATAGCAACTAAGAGGATGCAACTGGCCCAAAGTCATCTAGTCAGCTTCCTATGGGAGCAAAATTTTGAACCCAGGTCTCCTGGGCCCTAATCCAGCACCCTATCATTCTACCACACTGCTGAATTATTCAGATCAGAGCTCCTGTATTGGCTTTTCTGCTATTTTAACTGTTCAACAATAATTTGCTAGACAATTGAGAGTCTGACAGGGAAAGTCTGCTTCGCCTTCTGTTGCTGATAGAACAGATTGCTTTACATATTGACCAATATTACAGTGCAGAGGAACTGCCGAGCGCCTGAAGCTTACATTGGAAAGCACAAGTTGGCCACCTTCCCTTTGTTTCCCCCACCCAACATGCTTGAATAGCACATTTACTCTAATTGAAGCCAATGTTGCCTCACTCGATCTAGTTAATTAAACTTGTAATCAATATTAAGCCACTGAACAGCTTGTCTTGCTGCCTCCCACTTCGCGCACTCGTTCCCGCTGCTGAATTCCAGGCTGCTGTTTTGACTGGTGGCAACATTGGTTATTTCTTGGCAGCTCTTTAATTTTGTGCATGATTTAAGAAAAAAAGCCCCACAGAGAATATAGATCAGCAAGTTTCTACTACATGATTACAACACTGTTGTCAGTGAATGTTTTCTAGATTTACTAAACACACTAGAATATATTCTTCAAATGTACAGTATATATTTTTCTTGGATATGAGAGAATTTTGATGCACTCCTGGGTGAGGATTTGTACGTGGGGTAGGCAAAAGGCAGTCTGTGACCCTCTTGGGGCCCTTAAGCCTTTTCTGCACCCAAGACAAATGGACAGAGAACTCACCAGGAAGGTTCAAGGCCCCTCCTTATCAAACTAAGGATCTACGAGAATATTGTTTCACTTCCTTCTGGATGAGGATCTAACAGTCTTTGTAAAGTTCAGGTGCAGGAGAAAGTGAAACAGTCAGACCTGCCATCCCCGAGACTCTCTCTCTCTTTCTTTCTTTCCCTCTCTCTCTCTCCCTCCCTCTCTCTCTCTCTCTCTCTCTCTCTCTCTGTGCATGTGTGTGTGTGTGTGTGTGTATGTGTGTGTTTCAAGGAGCTTCAATTTGATATTGATTAGAACTTACCAAAATTTGTAAAACTCAAAAATTGAAATGAACAATTTTGGCCATCTGCATCCAAATGACCGTGTCTGAGAAGGGCAGCCTCTGGCTGGCAGGTGACTAATCATTCCTCTGAATTACACATATAGCAACGGGTTTTGCTTGTGGGTTTGTTTTGTTTTGTTTTTTTAATTATTTTTAGCAGCTGTATGGTGGTTGCTGGAGGAGACTCTTGAAAGTCCCCTGGACTGCAAGGTGATCAAGCCTATCCATTCTGAAGGAAATCAACCCTGAGTGCTCACTGGAAGGACAGATCCTGAAGCTGAGGCTCCAATACTTTGGTCATCTCATGAAAAGAGAAGACTCCCTGGAAAAGACCCTGATATGTTGGGAAAGTGTGAGGGCAAGAGGAGAAGAGGATGACAGAGATGGATGGACAGTGTCATTGAAGCAATCAACATGAATTTGACCCAACTCTGGGAGGCAGTGGAAGACAGGAGGGCCTGGCATGCTCTGGTCCATGGGGTCACAAAGAGTAGGACACAACGTAATGATTAAACAACAACAGCATGGTGATTGATCTGCAAATCTGGACAAATCAGAAAAGCTTGGATGTGCGGTGAAGAATCAGTCACACTATTTATGAGCCAATTTGCATTCTTAGCACATCTTTGTTCTTATTAATGGGAGATATTCATTTTTACTGTACTGTTTTACTACTAGCTATTCAAAGCTTGAGTTTGGAATCGTTACTTTTTGGAACACAACTCTCAGTAGCCCTCAATCAATATGGCCAGAGGCTTGGTGTTCCAGATGTTGACATCCAAATAAGTTGTTTCCAGGATCTGCTCATATTTACACTAGAGAGATCAAATATTTTTTTGCTAACTGCTTCTTGGATTCATTTATGCCTCCTTCTTTTATCTTCACTAAAGTGATCCAGATAAATGGAACATGGACCTATTAATACATGAAACCATGGGCTGCGTGAGTATTTGTATGACAGCATTTGAGATAGAAGGATTATTTTCTTGCTTAGCTCCCCCCCCTTCCCTCTTGTACTTCTATTTTTCTGGCACTAATTACTCTTGGTATGATTAATGCTCTGCATACTGGTTAGTTTTGTTCCTCTGTTTTTGTGATAATGTTAATTAATCCAATTTAGAAAAGAAAAGCATTAAGTCTGATCCTGGCTGCTTCAATATCCGTTTCTGAAAGGTGGACAAAAGGTAACAGTGGGCCAATTAGGGATATGTTTGCTCAACATTCCTTATGGAAATTTAGCCCATGTGTTCGTATTGCAAGCAATGATTCAACAGATGTCTTTTCAATAAGAAAATTAATAACCTAGCTTTGGTTCGTTTTTTTTTTCCAGGAGACATAGGAAGAAATGGTGCCCAGACAACAGACTTTGCCTGTGGTTATTATTTTTGCAGAATGGCTTGGAGAGTCTGTTTCATCATGTTCTTTTGCATCATAAAAAAGAAGATCAAGAGGAAGTTGCACTGGAGGAACAACTATGCAAATGGAAAAGTGGGGCATGCAAATAGATGCAGGCTCCCTGTGTTCTGCATGCAACTGATTTTTATGAATGAATTCTGTGAGCACAGACAGAGTTCTGGCTCCTGTCCTCTGAAGATGCTGGCCACAGAGACTGGGGAAGAAACGTTAGGAAGAAAAACCTTAAGAACATGGCCAAACAGCCCGGAAAACCCACAACAACCATATTTTGTATCTACTGAAAAGATCTCTAAGAAGCAAAATCTGTCTTCCTTAAGAAACCGGGTTCATGAAGGAAAGGGAGGAGATTAAAATCATGTTAAAACCATCAAGTATTTACTTAACATGAAAAAATTAGAGCTGGTCATGAACTGTTGGTTGGACGATTCGTGATGGTTCATCTTTCAGCCAAACAGGTATTTGGCACTTGCCAGCTATGCCGCCTCCAGTGGGCATCCACTCAGAGGGTGTGTGTGTGTTTTGCTATTGATCTGGTTGGTTGCTAGTATGTGTGCAGTAAAGAAAGCAGTTTACACGAATCTAATTTCAAGCAACTATAAGTTAAAAAAATATTCTTTCTCCTACAAATGTCTCAGAGTGAGTTAGTGAGATTTTAAGTGCCACTTAATGAGAAAGGGGTGGATTCTGGGGAACTTTTAGCTATTCTCCTTTGTGACTCTCTGGACTTCTACTGTGTAACAAAAGGAGAATGTTACCAGAAATTCAAAACTCTGCAACATATATTACATCTTACAGAGATCAAGAGGAGTCACTGAAAATAAGACAAACATCCCTTTGCCTGACATTTGATGAATCCACTCCTGGATTGTTTCAATGAACACAATGTCATGATGATGTTAGCTAAATAATCAGGCTGACCCTTCAACGAAAAAGGGAGAAAGTTCCTTTGTTCTGTAGTACATTGCATGCAGATTCTCCAGAATTTAAAGGTTTGGTTAATGTCAAACCAAATCCATGAAATGCCTGTAGACCTGATTGCCTAATCTTACCCCTCTGAGCAGGCTCATCCCTTGACGATGGGTGTCATTCAAGATTATCCTTTCGCTCTGAATCCTTAGAAGAAACACCAGTTTGTTTAATGGAGACAGTTAATCTGACGGGAGCGCAAAGTCAAGTTTTGGCAAAGATCTGTGGTCGAAATCTCATGGAGAGCTGCCAAACAGCAGGAATATACCTACGCCTGTGGGTGGGTTGGTGGGCAGGGTGTGGAAAAATTGACATGACTCCTCCATGTTCAGTGCCAAGGGAGCACACCTACTCCGGATTCATTCATGCTGCACGATACAAAATCAGGATATTTATAGATGAATTAAGCCTCGCTGATCATTCTGCCTCAAGGCGCTATGCTTCTTGATGAAATGGGTTGAATAACCTCTTCCACTGACTCCTGCCTCTGTGTGTGTGTGTGTGTGTGTGTGTGTGTGTGTGTGTGTGTGTGTGTGTGTGTGTGTGTGTGTGTGTGTGTGTGTGTGTGTGTATGCTTACTATTAGGCTTGATGAACATTAAATTATACTAATGATTTTTTGAAAAAAAAATGAGAACAATGCTAAACGATGTATCGCTCGTAGACTCCTGGGACGAGGTCACATGACATTTATTGGCATCGCTGGCAGAGATCTGCCATGGCAGCCTCATGTTATGACGTGCCTCTGAAGTTTCTGGTCAGGTCTGCATTATCAACTGACAACCTGCTTAGCGTGGATTTGGGGATTTTTCTTTTTTTAAATCTTGATGAAGCAACTTTTTGGGAAAGGAAGGATATTTTTTTTAAAAAATGAAGTAGGATACTGCCTCTCCCCCCAACCTCTCACTTTATTAAAAATTTTGACAGAAGAAAAGCAAAAATGGCTTCAGTATTTTGAAAAGGCAAGCTGTTTGCGGGGAACAGACCTGTAGTTGACCGTACCTCTTCCCACTCCGTTTTTAGGCACTTAATTAAAGTCCCGTGCAGGTATTTTTAGAAGGGTTGTTTCGAAAGCATGAGAAAGGAAAAACATCTAGTCCCAACTAGCTTGTCAGCCTTCCTGTGTGAAGAAGGATAACCCGAAGAGAACACAACCTTGCTATATGTGGAACCTCTTGGAGCAATGAGGAAACCGGAAATTTTGGGCTGTCCAGTGGTATGGAGAGATCCCCATTGGAGCATGGCCTTCCTCTTCAGACAGCCCTTCTCTCATAGATGTAGCGGCAGGCAGAGGGTGGGGCTAAACCTTTCTCGCTACTCACACTTTCAACTTAACCCTTCTTTTAAATACCCAAGTAAGGCTTAACTTTCCAAGCTATCATATGCATGCTCATACAGGAAACATAAAAACATCTCTGTACAAACCCCGATGGAAGAGTTCAAACTCTATAACAATGGGAAGGAAATCTGAGATTAAAAAAACAAAAAAAAGGCATAAGTGCTTTCACAGTGCAATTAAGGCTGTTGTCTATCAGTTTATCTTCTGAGCCTAAAATTAGCTATGTTATAGATCTTTATCCTTTAAGAAAAACTACCTTCCTTTTTTTGCTCCCTTTTATAAAAAAAAAAGCAGAGTAGTTCACCAGCCCTGTCTGAAAGAGTGTTCTGACTGCCATAGTTCACATGTGAAGCAGAAGGGAAGGATAAATCAGGTTAAATTACAAAGGCCCTGATCCACTTATCTGAGCTTAACATTGCAAACGTGTACACACTTGCCTGGGAACAAATGCATGGAATGCAAGGGGAACTTCTGCACACCCATTTAAGATGAATGGAACTTAAGTGTGTTTAGCACTTGGGTTTCATTTATTTCAGTGGGATTTAAAATAACCATTTGAGGTGCTCAGTAGAAAAGGGAGGAATCCTTTTATGAATCTAAGTACTACCTTCTTCTACAGGAAACGGAGAAGTAGGCCAAAGAAAGCATGGAAACCATAATAGTGCAGCATACATAAAAAAGGAATTTTAAAAAAAGGGAACAAATATATAAAATCCTTGGAAGTAGAATTTCATGACATAGTACAAAAAAAATCTAATGCATAGTTGGTTAGTTTAATGCCAGGAATTTAAAGCCAGGAATGTCAGCTTAAAGCCAGGAACATAAGAACAGTGGTGAGAGACAGACTAATTAACCTAATTGTAACTCATTAAAAACCACAGTGCTGTTAATGAATGAATTGGCAGCTTGCTCCATTGTGCATAAAAACAATCTATTCTACCATCTTTGTTAAGAACAGGAAACTTGCTCTATGTGAATTCTTCTATGTTGTCTTCTAGTATTTCATGTCTACCATAGTAGGGCTCAGGTTCTCTAAAATGAAAAAATTGGGACAAGCAATTTCATGCTGCTAGTCCTCTAGATCTGCTTTGGGATTGTTTCCATCCCACCCTCTTAAAAACACTCAATATGACTTCAAATGGGCTAAATTCTACTATTGGTAACAACTAGAGGTAGACCTACTGAATGTATGGGATTTATATGTGTTGATTTTACATTCAGTAGTTAAGTCAATGGATCTGCTCTGGTTAATACTAGCAAATGGATTTAGGATACTGAATGAGCAGGACATGTTAAGTTTATGTGTATTAAGACCCATTGATTGATTGGGTCAGATGAACAATTGGTGTTTTCCCAAAATTAAGACAGGGTCTTATATTAAGTTTTGCTCCAAAAAACACGTTAGGGCTTATTTTCTGTGGATGTTTTTTTTTCATGTACAGTGGTGCCTCGCTTAACGAGCGCACCGTATAACGATGAAATCGCATAGCGATCCGTTTTTTCGGATCGCTAATGCGATCGCTCAACGTTTTTTTAATGGGGAAAAATTCGCTTTGCGAAGACCGGTAAGCGTTTCGCTTACCGATCTTCGCAAAACGACCCCCGATGATCAGCTGTTCGGCGGCCAAAATGGCCGCCGGAAGCCGGGAAATGGCCCAAAATGGCCACGCGCAGCGTTTTTGCGCCCTCGTTAAGCGAGGCGAGGGCGCGAAAATGGCTGCCGGCCATCCTGAAGCTTCGCTGAACGGAGAGTATTTGGCCCATTTGGAACGCATTAAACGATGTTTAATGCGTTCCAATGGAAATCCCTGCCCCGTTCAGCGATGCTTCAGCATAGCGAAGGTTAATCCGGAACGGATTAACCTCGCTATGTGAGGCACCACTGTACAGCCATCTACATTTATTCAAATGCAGTCATGTCATCTTCTTCTGGTTGCTGCACAAGGGTGGAGGGTGGGGTTTCACTCAACTGGGGCTTATTTTGGGGGTAGGGCTTATATTATGAGCATCCTGAAAAATCATACTAGGGCTTATTTTCAGATTAGGTCTCATTTTCAGGGAAACAGGGTACATCAAACCCCATTTTTGAAAAACTAGATTGCTGATAAACATCAACACAGGGAGACATCAGATGAAAACTGTCTAAAAATTAAAACTTGTCCACCCCACCCTGCCTCGACAACTCTTCTTTTTGAAAATTGAGTTGGGGGAAGAAAAAGACGGGGGTGGGATAATGTGTAACGACAAGAGAAAAGTGCCAAAAATATTCAAGAGCAGAGGCCATACCTGGACAAAATCTGTCTGCTAGCAGGGACTTAACGTGCCACTCCTGTTTTAAAACATCCTTAGTTCAGCTGCCACCCCTGGACGCAGGAGCATCTGAAGAATGCACCAAAAGCTGTGGGGCGTTGCCCACGAAAGCGTATGCCACATAACACTGATTAGCCTTTGAAGATGCCACAAACTCTTCATGCTTTTTGCTTCAACAGACTCCTTCAAATTCCCCCCCTACCAGAAACAGGAGGGTCACGTGGCCTCTTTTAGAGAAAACAGTCCTCCATTTTGAGGGCAATATTTTTTTAAGGTGCCCACTATCTGAGGACTGCCCAGACGTAGTCTAAGGTAAAATGAAATGTGAGGAGGGAGGTGAGAAACAGTGAAGTTGCTGATGCACCATTGCCTGCACCTTGCCTGCAGACTTAAGTAGCACATGGGTCACCTGTTCACTCTTTTGGCTTGAGTGAGATCCATTATAACGTTGTTTACATCTTTTTATAAGTACTTCTCCTTTTGCATCTGTACATATCATTCAAGATATGCAATTTTAGGCAAACTACTGTCCTTCTTTTATTCCTTTTTTGAAGAGGTACTGAGTATTGGTGCAGCAATTAACTGGTTGGGGATGTTTTAAGCTTCGTAGTGCGGTGGTTAAACTGTAGTACTGCAGCCATAATTCTGCTCATGACTTGGGTTCAATCCCAGAAGGCTGAGTGAACCTCACCTGGCTTGAGGTTCACTCACCCTTCCATCCTTCCAGTAACTTGGAGTAGCCAGCTTGCTGATGGTGGTGGGGACAATGTGCAGCCAGTATAATTAAATTGTAAACTTCTTAAGCACTATGGGGTGGTATTTAAGCAGCATGCTTTGAGTGGCCTTCTTGACCAGAGCAGAAAGCCTCACCTGGAATGACAACACAGAAGCCAGTTGCACAATGCGAAGGGACTTTCTGAATGATTACGAGCTCTTACCAGCGCTGACTCAAGTTGGGAAACTTTAAAATTCAACACTGCATGTCTTCACGGTTTTGTGAAACAAGAAGCTGCATTTATTGGACTTCCCTTCTCTAGGTTCAAAGGTTGAGGCAAGGCCATGAGAACAAACCGAAAGGCCTGTCTAATCCACATCCTCTTTCCCACAATGGACATTAAAAGTAGCACGTTAAAATTGTGAGGAAACTGCTTGACATCTTGTCAGGTCTCTTTAATTAGATGGGAGCTGAACAATCTATATAAGAGAAGACGAGGATGAATGAAGAAGAGCTGGCTAAAGAAATGTCCATGAGGAGAAAGCTGAAAGCAAAACTGCTATTTCAGATACAAAAAGGACATGTTCAGGATGAAATGCCCCTCCCACCAGCTGTGTGTGTATTAGAACAGCTATAGTTAGTTTTGTTCTTCTTCATCAGGACACCATCAATACAGATCAAACAACTGCTGGCTCTGGATAAAATGCTTGGAGCCTTTGACACATATATCTGTTAAGAAGCCTTAATTTTCCCAAGCTCTGGATGCATTGCTTGCAAACATTTTCATGTCTAAGGTCTAGATTTGTTTTAGAGTAAATGAAAAAAAGCTGAACCAAATGGAAATCCTCTGTTTCTGCTTCAATTTATTCCACAGAAACTAAGAACAAGAAAAACGAATGGAGACAATTGTGATGTCCATCCCTAAGCTTTGACTTGGAAGAAAATGCATTTCCAGGGAGCAGCGGATCATTCTGCCAGCTGAGCATTCCGTTGTCATTTTTCTCTCCCATGATACCCTAGATATTGCCTCATCCTGGAATGGAAAATAGTATCACTCAAGAGGGGAAAGGAGGCCATCACGTGCACCCCAAAACTCACCCCAACAGAATGGCAACTCCTGTGCAGTAGTGGTGCATCTGTTCCTGAATGCGTTATAACAGTGGCCCCCAACCTTGGGCCTCCAGATGTTCTTGGACTACAACTCCCAGAAACCTTCACTACCACCTCTGCTGGCCAGGATTTCTGGGAGTTGAAGTCCAAGAACATCTGGAGGTCCAAGGTTGGGGACCACTGCTTTAGAATCACAGCAGGTCAGGGACAATTCAGCAGGTGCTGGTGGTGGGAGAGAATCGTAACTGAAGAATAGCCACTGAACTCAGCACTGCAGAGTCTGAACCCTCAGGCAAGAGCAAAACACATGTTGAAAATTATATATATATATAATTTAGTTAGTTTGAAAAGACAAATGTGAGGCAACACTATTTTAGAATATAACACAAAGAGTAGTAGAGTAACCAATGGGTAAGAAGTTGCATACTCAGCAATCAGTGGTTAAAAGTTCAGACAAACAATCAGACCCTTTACCTGCCAGCAGCAGAACACTGGGGAGGCGATGTAGCCCTATAAGGCAACTGGTTTAGCCCAGTGGGTGGGGAATTCTAAGGAAAGCATCTGTCTGTTTGGGCTTTGTTTTAGAAAGAATGCTGGAAAATGTTTAGAACTGATACACAGCAGAAAGAGTATACTGATCAGCTTATTAGGGAAAATGAAAGAGGAAGGTGCCAAATTAGGATGGCAGTTGAATGTCTGAAGAAAGCTAAAATCATGGCTATGGAGGAAATACACAACTTTAATGTATTTGCGAAGGATTTCACGGCCGGGATCTAATGGTTGATGTGGGTTTTTCAGAACACGGCCAAAGAGTCCGAAAAACCCACAACAACCACACAATTTTAACATTGAAAAATTAAGACATTGGAAGAGGTAGAGAGTTTGTAATCCTTGGTCCCGTCACCAATCCAAAGGGAGACTGCAGCCAAGAAATCAGAAGAAGTAAGACTTGGAAGGTAAATGGAAAGGGCATCAATAAACGAACTAGAAAAGATCAAGTGTAAGGATGTGTCACTGGAAATGAAGGCCAAGATCATCCATCCTATCACATTTCCAGTCACCATGCACTAGTGTGACAGTTAAGAAAACTGAGAGGAGAAAAAGTGATTCATTTGAAATGTGGTACTGGAGGAGAGCTTTGTAGATCCTCTAGACCAGCGGTCCCCAACCTTGGGCCTCCAGATGTTCTTGGACTTCAACTCCCAGAAAACCTGGCCAGCAGAGGTGGTGGTGAAGGCTTCTAGGAGTTGCAGTCCAAGAACATCTGGAGGCCCAAGGTTGGGGTCCACTGCTCTAGACTGCCAGAAAGACAAACATGTGGATCCTAGATCAAATCAAGCCTGAATGATCCCTGGAGACAAAAAAAAAGGTTGAAGCTAAGGCTGGCCTACATTGGGTACATCATGAAGAAGCAGGATTTTCTGGGGAAAAAAACAATAATGCTAGGAAAAATGGAAGGCAGCAGGAAAAGAGGAAGACCATATATGAGATGGGCTGACTCCTTAAAGGAAGCCACAGACTTGAGTCTACAGGAGCAGAGCTGTTGAGGACAGAACATTTTGGAGAACACTCATTCATAGGGTCCCATAAATTGGAAGCAACTTGAGAGCACATAACGAGAACAACAATCGTTTTGAGTTAGGAAATGGTCTTCGATTCATGGCCAGACAGTTTGATGGGCCAACTATCCTTCCATGAGCAAAACTGCTTATGTCTGGTGGCAAACTGCTACACATTAACGAGATGCTGGTTGCATTAATTAATAGCAATGGCATTCTTGCCAATGTATGACAATAAATTGTATATCCTGTTTGTATTCTAGGGTCTAGATTTGTATTGTTCTTGCTATTGGGTTCCCTGTATGCAAGATGTAGATAGCCAAGGTTATGGAGATGATATCAATTTGAATCCTGGAATGTGGTCATGCAAAGATTTTGTGGGACATTGTTCGAATCCTCTCCTGCAAGAGAGCCTTTCTGACATGGACACATATAAAGTATCCAGCTTGAGATATGTTTAAATTATTGTGAACTTATGATCTTTTTCAAAATACAAAATTTTATAATTGTGTTTGAAATTCCCATTTTAAGATTATCCCCGAAGACTGGTGAAACCACCTCAATCACCTCAATTCCCACTTTGGTAAGAAGTTCCAGAGTCTTGGAGCAGCTATTGGGAAAGCCATTTCCTTGTCACAGGGCGAGAGTTAAGAAGTGTAGAAGAGGATGTGAAAAAAATCTGAAACAAGAGGGCTGAACCCGAGATGACGTTGAGGCTCTGCTAATTTTAGACAGTGGAGAGCTGGGCGGGCCATTGACCTCATTTAACATACAGTAGTTTTGCACAAAAGGGGCGTGGTGGCACTGCGGGTTACACAGCAGAAGCCTCTGTGCTGCAAGGTCATAAGACCAGACATCGTAAGATCGAATCTACGCAACGGAATGGCTAGGTTGGCAGCTCCTGCCAACCTAGCCATTCTAAGTATGTAAAAATGTAAGTAGATAAATAGGTACCACCACAGTGGGAAGGTAAAACGGTATTCCATGTCTAGTCACGCTGGCCACATGACCATGGAAACTGTCTTTGGATAAAATGCTGGCTCTACAGCTTGGAAATGGGGATGAGCACTGTGCCCTAGAGTCGGACACAACTGGACTAAATGTCAAGGGGAACCTTTATCTTTACCTACTTTTGTACAGTCTTGATCAAGGCCGCTGATTCAGTCCGACAAATAGACAACACGGAGCTCAGAGAGGAAAACCAAGAGATAGAGACAGCAGAAAGAGTATCAATGCAACAGCAGCTGATACCTTCATTAGACCACTAAAAAAATATATCACACAAACAGCAGATGGTGAGCTTTCTACAATAATTCATCTTCCTCAGGCTGAGCACCAAGATCTTGTGGGTTGCTCAGAAAGCTATATAACAGAGTCCCAGAGTTTAGCAGAAGGCTTTGAAGAACAAGCCGAGCTCTTAAGGCACATGTAAGAGGAGATACCAATCGGGGGTGGTGGGGGTGGAAGAGAGCTTTGAACGTGTCCCGTTCCATTGCTCCAGCAAATATAAATATCTTCTCATTAGCAAACGACATGTTGAAAGCGGCGCTGTTGTCTTGGGCAAGGAAGGTGCCGTGGGCTCTTCTGCTTCGTTTTGTTTTCCTAAGCATTCATTAACGTTGAGAAATAAAGTTGGCTAGTACCGCTGGGTAACCCCATGAACTAATGAAGTAAACATTTGCCACCACTGAGACGTGGAAGTGGGCCAGCTCTCCCCAGCATACACCTGCAGAAACCTGTGATTCACCTCTGAATCATGCAACAAATCTTTGCCGGGTAAAGCCAACTGCAGCCCTGAGAACTCACTGTGCTGCCAGCTCCTTCTTTTTCCTCTTGGAATAAGGACACAAAACTCAACGACGCAGATGGCTCTGAAGTTTGCAGGGAGAGAGAGAGAGAGAAGGAAGGGAGTGAATGGGGAATTCATGTAGCATGCTGCTAAGAAAACGAATTAAGCAAGGTATTACTTGTTTTACAGGCTTAAGTCTGATTAGACAATAAAAATATATTGCTACATTGGTTGTGGGCTTTTCTTCTTTTTTCCATAGAACGAAAGATCAAAGCTTTCTGGGTAAAGGATGATTAGATAAAATAAAGTTGGGGGGGGGGGGGAAATACATAAGCCCTGGCTGATTTTTTTTTAAGTATAATTGTTGAGGATCCACCAACCATGAGTAATCACAGGCACAAATGCCAAGTTTTTGTGAACAACGTGTGCGACTTTCTTACATGCAGACCAGAATACAAGCAAATAGCAACCGCTAAAACCTACTCTTTTATGAGTGAGAGAGAGAGAGAAAGGAGGGGAGGAGGCAAGGAGGGAAGGGTGCATGCGTGCTGTCCGAGTCAATTCTGACTCATGGTGATCATATCTGGGGTTTCCTCGGTAGAGAGTACTCAGAAGCGGTTTCCCATTCCCCGCTTCTGGGGGGGGGGGGGTTCCCTGGGACTGTACAGCTTGCCCAAGGCCACCCAGGCTGGCTCTTCTTGCAGGAGGCACACTGGGGAACTAAACTCCCAACCATACCTCAACCACCTAAACTACCAAGGTGCCCACCTTGAAACATTCTCCTCCCGATATTGAAAAGCAACCCTTCGGAGGAGGGGGCCCATGCATCCAACAGCCCCCCAACTGTAAGCCACTCTTTATTTGAAAGGTCGCCTGATGCTCAATTTAAAGAACAATCATAACAGAGAGCAGAGGCTGTGAATTCTTCCCCTTACCATTAGCACCAGGCACCAGCCTGAGTGCTGGCAAAATTGGATTTTGATTCCTGAGCGCTCACACCAAATCAAGCCTGTGAGTCTTTAAGGTGTCTCTTTCAACATGTCCTCCTTGGTTTTTTGCCCCCATCTTTAACTTTTTCAATATGCTGAGAAAGACTAACATGGGTTGCTCAGGAGGAACTGAGAAAGCATGCAGATCACCTGGTCACGGTGTTCCTTGTGATGGTATGTGCTGTATTTCTTCTACTTTGAAACCTAAAAATTACCATGTACAGATTTCATGCGAATCTATGTCCTCTTTTTTTTTTTTTAAAGAAACAATGGCCAGTATCCTGTGATCCACTTGAGCAACAGGAGTGACGTCACCTGCAGCACCAGATTGCCCTGATTAAAGAGTTCGCTGCGGGCTAAACCGCAGAAGCCTCTGTGCTGCAAGGTCAGAAGACCAGCCGTCGTAAGATCAAATCCACGCGACGGAGTGAGCTCCCATCGCTTGTCCCAGCTCCTGCCAACCTAGCAGTTCGAAAGCATGTAAAAATGCGAGTAGATAAATAGGTACCACTTCGGTGGGAAGGTAAAATGGCATTCCCTAGTCACACTGGCCACGTTACAATGGAAACTGTCTTCGGACAAGCGCTGGCTTTACGGCTTGAAAAATGGGATGAGCACCATCCGCTAGAGTCGGACACGACTGGACTAAAAATGTCAAGGGGAACCTTTACCTTTTAACTTTGGGTGATTGCCAGTCTGTATCATTTGGTTGTTGTGCACCCCCTGAAATAAAAAGATAACTCTTCAATTAGCTGCAATCTGCCCTTGGGGGTGACATGGCAGAGCTACGTGACAAGAACCTAGCCAATATGTTTCTTCTTTGGGAGCCACATACTTTTGAAGGGTTGCTTTCTTCCTTTTTGCAAGCTGTATGGAGCTTTATGCAGGTGTTCGTTATTGTGAACATGCTTAAAAAGAAGCCCTCCACCCTTCCTTGTGTTCTTCATGGTTTCAGTCCTGGGTCTGAAGACAAGAAGCATCCTGCTTTCCATGTGAGCAAGAACACAGATTTTTCTGGGATTTCTACTCATATGTAGAGCCTATATGCAAGGAGGAACATGTCTTCTTCAGACTTGGCATTGAAATGGTGAGGAACGTGATTAAGAAGGTACTGGGTCGAGATATTCGCAGGTCCAGCATTTATGCCATTTAATTCTTACAAGCATTTTCCTAGTTTTTAGCCAGCATGTTTGAATTCCTGAACCAGTGCTCCAGCTGGCCAGCCCAAGGAGCAAAGCGTTCTTGACTAGCAGAGTTTATCACCTTGGCTGTTGGTCTCGGGTATGTTTGTAGTGCCCTTCTCAATCTTTACCATTTGCAGAGATCTCTTGCTCCAGAGCCAGACTGAGCACAAGCCCTGATCCACAAGTCAGAACTCCGTTTTGTGCCAATGACTTGTGTCAGCAGGTTTTATATAGGCTAGGAACAGAGCTTTGTTATAATTAGGTAGTTCAAATACTTGAAAGGTAGTTCAAATATTTGAAGGTAGGGACAGGGAGGAGGGACAGGATCTGTTCCCAATCATTCCAGGTTACAGGACACATAATAATCATCTCAGGCGACAAAAAGCCAGATTTCAGTTGACAATCAGAAAAATGTCTTAACTGTTAGAGCAGTACGACAATGGAACCAATTACCTTGGGAGGTGATGAGCGCTCCAACGCTGGGCGGATTCAAGAGAAAACTGGATAACCATCTGTCAGATAAACTTTGATTTGGATTCCTGCACTGAGCAGGGGGTTGGACTCAATGGCCTTCTAGGCCCCCTTCCAACTATATTATTCTATGATTCTGTGATTCTATGAAAATTATGTTTTTTGGACTACAGCTCCCAAAATTCCTTAGCTAAACTGGCCACTGACCACACTAGCTTGAGGATTCTGGCACCTGTAGTCCAAAACATTGTGACTTTTCCAAGCTTTGCCAAAGACAGAATAAAAATTGCTCGTTCCAATGGAAGCTGCCCCTCTCCCTCTTGCAAACAGGCAAGAGAAAGGAGCAAAATGCTCAAGTCACTCACACACACACACTGACACTCAGCAAAAAAAAACACCAAGCTCTCGGTCTGGATCACACCATCTGCAGCTGTTATTTACTCTTTTTAAAAAATGCAATCAATAATTATCTGAATGGTGTCACATCTCATTTGACCCCGAGGGCTAGGTTCTGCTGATTGACTGTGACATAATAACTCTAGACAATGGGTCACCTTCTGCAGTGGGCAGCCCATGACTCAGTCATTGTGTCACTAGTTGGTGATTTTGAGAGATGCACCCCTTACTGCAGAGAGAGCTGTGATTCACGGAACCTTCCCTGCATCTACAATTCATGAGACACTGTCGTCAGCCTGAGGGAGTTCCTACAGATTGCATAGAAAGATGATGACGCAAGATAACGTATGGATGGCTGCTAACATGACGACAAAGGAAGAAAAAATGCATCAACCCCAAACGAGGGCAAATGAGAGCACAAATGTGCGTCACATTTCCATGCACTACTTTATATGTTGTTGTTGTCGTTGTCATTGTTGTTATGTGCCATCAAGTCATCTCTGACAAGGCGACCCTATGAATGAGTAACCTGCAAAATGTCTTGTCCTCAGCATCCCCGTTTAGATCTTGCAAACGCAAGGCCATGGATTCCTTTAGGGAGCCAATTCATCTCGTATTTGGCCTTCCTCTCTACTTGCTTCCTACAACTTTTCCTAGCATTATTGTCTTTCCCATCTTCCCATCATGTGCCCTAGTGTCATTGTGATTAGCATGATAGCTTCAGTTTTGTCGTTTTAACCTCCAGAGACAGTTCAGGCTTGATTTGCTCTACGGACCCACTTGCTCATCCTTCTGGCATTCCAGGGTGTCTGCAGAGCTCTCATATGGAAACATATTTCAAACAAATCAATTCCCCCACCCCCCCGTCAGCCATCTTAACTGTCCAGCTTTCACACCCATACATAGTGATCAGGAACACAAGAGTGTGAATAATTTTGGTCTTGATCTCCATTGACACATCCTTACATTTGATTATTCTTTCTAATTCCTTCATAGCTGCCCTTCAGAGTCTCTGATTTCTTGGCTGTAGTCTGCATTGGGACGAATGTTTGAAACAGGGTATATAAAATCTTTCACTATTTCAGTTTCTTCACTGTCAACATTAAGGTTATGTAGTTCTTCTATAAGCATGATTAATATTAATCTTCTTAATATTCAACTGCACTGCTGCTTTGCTCCGTTCTTTCACTTATTTCACTTCTCATTTCACTTTTCACATATTTCAAATGGATCAATTTTTTTTCCTATCAGCTTTCTTCACTGTCCAGCTTTCATGCCCATACATAGTATTTGGGAATACAACAGTGTAGATCAGTGATTCCCAACCTTGGGTCCTCAGATGTTCTTCAACTACAACTCCCAGAAATCCTGGCCATCACAGCAAGTGGTGAAGACTTCTGGGAGTTTTAGTCCAAGAACATCTGAGGATCCACCAGTTGTAAACCACTGGTAGACATTGTTTTGGCCTCAATCTCCAGATACACATCCTTATGTCTTCTTGAATGTGCACCTTAATGTGGTGAGGGGGTCGAGTGTGTCAGAGAAGCCAAAAGCAATGCCATCAGGAGACTAGACCCTATTATGAGCCTGAATTCCTAGCAGGGCCACCAAGGAGAAACGGTCACAGCTGAGACACCAGACTAAGAGGCATCCACCCTCTTCAGAAATAGCAGCTGCATCAGCAAAAGAGAATGGATCGTTTCAATGGTGATGAGGCAAGACATTAATAGAAGGCAGCTACTGGGCGGCAGCAGTAACTGGTGGAGGATCTTTCACAGACAATGTCAAAGGTGGCAATGGTAAACCTCTGCTGAACATTTATTACCTTGAAAATCCTATGACGAGACTTTAGAGAGAGAGAGAGAGATGCAGATGTTGAATTAATTATGGCCATTGATATTACACAACATCTCACCCTCTTAGGGAAGAATGTGATCAGTGAACCTGTGTATCTGCTTATTCTGTGGTCCGGGTGCTAACTGTGGACTGCCAGTTTGTATCCATTGCTTTTTCTTGAGCTCCATCTTTATCTTAAACTAGAGTTGGACCACGCAGGATTCTCAGTAAGAGACTCCTTCACATAGAGAACCACCCGGTGTAAATTAGGACACTTAATCATTCAACACTGAGTACTCACTGGAAGGACAGATCTTGAAGCATAGTGGGGAATCGAACTCCCAAACTCCTAAACCACTGAGTTAATTGGATGAATATATTAAGCACTGTCATTCTTTTGGAGGATACTGTATTTCCCATATTGCTGACATAACAGACAGAAGCATTTTTGTGCTACGTATTTCAATTTTTGATATGTTATAAATTGGGTTTTATTGTTCTTCAGAATTAGAAAATACTAACAAGAACAAATACCCTCAATTAAGTAAGGAATTAAGGCTGCCATTTTTAGAGTAATAAGTGCAGCGATGTTTCTACAAAGGTGCTCTAAGAGGAAATGCTGGACCACATAGGTGTGTTCTTTTGGAAGAAACCTGCAAGGATGCAGAAGGAAGAGTGCCGTGATTGTTAAGAAAAGAGAATCTTCATAGAGTTTCATGTTGGGGGGAAAAACCCATTTCATGTTCTTTCCTTCTAATTTTGGGTTTTTCTTTTTGAGGGGGATGGGGGAGCATGCATCATACAGGTGCCCCCAGTTTTTTTAGGTTGC